>NW_027617524.1:107500-111785 GCF_964187855.1 Myxine glutinosa | reverse complement strand
AGTTCCCTCTACTATTAACTCAACCCTGAGTGCGACAGTTTTACAGATGTTCACAAATGAGTAAATATGTCCCCCTGCGACGTTGCACCCTTCTCCTAACAGACACACACCCACAGGATAACCGAATCGCGGAAAGCATCCTCAAACTAAACATACAGCCGGTAGGGAGCATCATTTACACAAGACTACACTGATATTTACACTACGATCCAGGACCTGTTCTTTGAGGAACACATGCAGATGTTATGCATAGAGAGAGCACGCATGCCAGCATCGATACACCAACCCACGAGTGCCCTGTGGCCCTACGGCCTTTAATAATGTGCAGAGCACCCCGTCCAAGCACCAAAAGCACCACCCCATTATGCACAGTCAGCACCATCCGGTGCACCAATAAAGTGTTCAATAATAAATGCACAATCAAGTGTCCATGGTCACCGGTGGTGTCGCAGCCGGCCGATGTTCTGCCGCTGGTCTTGCCTTCATGGAGTGCACTTGGCCTTCTGGCTTCTTTAGAAATAAAGAAAGGCACCAACCGCGTCCATTTCTAAATTGTGGCCGTCAGGGGGGCCAACTAAAAGTGGTTCACCTGTATGGCATAGGTGCCACGTTGACCCAGAGGTCCATCCACGGGTGGTGCTTGACCGCAAAACAACTGCGGTCCATTGTGGGCGGCCACAAAAATTGCGGTCCATATGGTGTATCGATCCAGGCAGCAAGCAGCGGAAGTACAGGCCCACAACTGCGGAGCCAGCACCTCTCTCTCCTCTCTCTCTGCCCCAAAGCCAGATCCTCGGAGATGGGAGACAAAAGAAGACAAGTGAGTAAGGTGGTAAGGGCACAAAAGTGCACGCAATTCAAGGTAATGCAGACTGGGGGCACATGGGAACCAGGTGAGACAGGTACGTTCCTACCGTACGCCCCCCCACCCCCACCAGGTAACCTACATTGCCCCTCCCTTACCCCTTACTGTATCCACAAAACACAACACTACCCATAAACATCTACTTTACACATCAACAAACGTCCCTACTGTCTTCCCCGTTCCTCTCATAAACCAAATTCGTCTTCTCTCCCTCCTAACCAATCAAATTTGCCATTTCCAACTCTCATCAAAATTTGCCATCTCCAACTCAACATCAAAATTTGCCATCACCAATTCATCATCAGTCCCTCCTAAGGAGGGAGAGATGGAATCACCCCAATGTCTCATCCACGTCGTGATGCGTCTCACAAATCCACACAGCAATTCTCCTTTCCTGCAACACAGAACAAAGGAACACAGGTGTGGAGTCATCATCACCACCTCACGTAAGTGGCTGCGTATGGTGCGACAGGTTCATCAATCCTAACTATTTCCTAAATGACTTTAACAACTTTACATTACCCGGGGTCTTTCCCTGCCAATCCATTGGCCAACTTACACTATGGGTTCTAAAAACCAATTCCCATTGACCAAACTGTGGTGCTTCTCAATTTGGGGTCTCACTCCCCCGATTCAACACTCGGTGCCCCCGCACAATTTCGGTGGCTGGGTCGTGTGATGCTCCCAGCTGGTCCGCCCACCTGCACACCTCCACCACTGTTGTTGCCTACCGAGCTCACCTGCTCCTCCCCCTAACCTAACTAACTGGGGAAGGCCCTCTCGCACTCTCACCCCCTCAGTGCCCTCTCTGGCACGGGCTGCCCGATCCACACCCGGGATCCTCAGGCACCCACTGACACTAACGGCTCCCAGAGCCCACCTGCGGCCTCACCTGGCCGACATCTAACAGTGGCGGAGTGCCCAACCATTCACACTCATACTAACAGGCCACACGACCAGCCAATTTCACCACACCAATGCACCCATCCACAATACCATTCTGCAACCGCACCACAAATGCCAATATCCAACCACAATTTACCTATACCTTCTAACTATTCTTTAAACTACCCTCCCTGGGTACTCGTGAAAAGGGGTCCACTCTTCCCCCATCCAAACCTTCGCACCATGCACACCACTCCGTACCACTTACTCCAACTCTCTCCACACCACTCATTCTCCGCTCCATATATTCCACACACCTGTACTTGCACACCTGTGCTCTCATACTTGGTGCCGCCTGCACCCTTCTCTCCCCCAAGCGCATTCGCACTGATCCACAACACTCACTACTCATACACTGCTCCACACACCTGTCCAGTTCTCACACAGCATCATCTCATCTAACTACTCCCCTCTGAAACTTGCGCTTCTCCGTCTCCCCTTACACTCAGCGCTCCCACGTCATTATCAACCACACTAAACTACCTGCGTCCCCACTACAGGTATCCTTGTCACTAACTAACCTTAACGTTACCTAATGTCATCTTCGCTAGATCCCTACACACAATATCCTAACCCACCCGGGCTAGTTTTCACTGCCATAAACCCCATAAACCTAGTGCTCCATTGCCCCCCAATCATGGGAAGGGTGGCAGGGATGCCACCCTTACCCACCGTCATACGGCGCGAGTGGGACCTTGTGGGACCACCTCGTATGTGAGTCGTTGCCCGCCTGCCGGACCCCGTGCGTCGCCCCTTGCGGGGTCAGCGCGGGGCCGAACCGGCCGGGCCCCCACAGTACATTACCCCCAAGGGGCTCTCGTGCCTCCCCTGTCCCTCTAAAAACTACCCCTGTTGGTGTCGATGCATGGGTCACGCTTCCGCAACCCGCTACCCATTCCATACCACCACAACCTTGCTCACTCACACCTCGCACCTCTCCCATCACCGGACCCTCTCGCTCGCACCCTCGTTCCATACCCTCCGGACCAGCCATACACCTCACTCATGGCCTCTCACGAACATCCGGGTCCATCTCGACCCCCAAGCTTATTAAATCACCTGGCGCATCATACGCACGACCATATTGGTCACCACTTACACCGGGTCCTCTTTCTCTTCGCTTCTCCTCCATCACCTGCGAATCCCTCATCCGGTTAATGAGCACATCCTCACGATCCGAACACAGACTTTGGACCAATTCTTTTACTTCCTCCTTTATCTCTTTCTTATCCTCTCTCCGTCGCTTCTTAATTTCGCTCACCCCTTCTTCCACTTCTTCTAATTTCTGCTTCACCTCCTTCATCTCCTCGTGCGCCCCCTTAAGTTCTTCCTCTAACTCCACCTTATTTTTTTCTATATGCTCCCGCACCTCCCGCTCTTTAACCTCCATCACCTCTACCACCTTGTTCATTTTCCTCGTCAGGTCCTCATGTACCGTCTGACACTCTTTTTTAATTACCCCTACGTCCTTTTTCATCTCCTTCTGTGTCGATTTTAAACCCTCTATTACCGCTGTGTTCTTCTTTACCTGGTCCCCCAACTCCTTTTGTCCCACTGTCAGTTGTTCTACTCCCAGCGTCAACTCCTCTATACCACCTTGCAATTTTACAGTCCCCTTTCTCACCTCCTTCTCCATGCGCTCCTTACAGTGCCTCACCTCCTCGCGCACTCCTCCGACCTCCTCACTCACACCTCTTCTGATCTCTTCTCCCATCACTTGCATCTCCTGCCCAGATGCCACCCTCATCTGCTCCATTTCCTCCCTGTGAGCATCCAATTTAGTTTCTACCCCCATTCTGACCCCCTCTATCTGCTGCCCCATTTTTTAAACTTCCCTTTCCGCTTGGTCCCTCATGTCCCTCAATTTGCCTTCCATACTGTTTTCTAACCCCTCTAACCCCTTTTTCATCCCTTCCATTTGATTCTCTTGAGCGGCCATTCTGTTTTCTACCCCCGTTAACCCCTCCTGTATTTCCCCTAATCTATTGTCTAATCCCTCTATTATACTCCCTAACCCTCCGATCTGGGCCCCCATGTCATCCCTCAATTTCTCGCTGTTGGACCCCATCCTTTGTTCTAACCGTTCCCCCATTTCTCCCATTTTGCCCCCCATTCTGCCCCCCAATCGCTCACTATCAGCCCTCATTTGCTCACTATCAGCCCTCATTTGCTCACTCTGAGCATCCATCCGATTCCCCATTACCCCCATTTGGCCCTCCAATCGCTCCCCCTGAGCATCCATTTTTGCCATCATTTGAATCATAAAGACTCGCATGTACTCTGGCATCTCTGGCTCGGCTGCCGCGACCACGGGCGCAGCGCAATTTGGTACTGCTACGGTCACGGGCGCGGCAAAATTTGGTGCCGCTACACCCACGTGCGCGAGGACGCCATCTTGTGCGCCCGAAACCTCGTGCGCGAGGACGCCATTTTGCGAACCTGCCGCCCTCACTGCTTCGCTCTCCTCTTGTCCCT
>NW_027617524.1:97500-102500 GCF_964187855.1 Myxine glutinosa | reverse complement strand
GTGCTCTTCAATTTGGGGTCTCACTCCCCCGATTCATCTCCCGGTGCCCTCGTACAATTTCTGGGCTGCGACGTGTACCTCTCCCAGTGGGTCTACCCACCTGCACACCTCCACCACTGCAGTTGCCTCCGAGCTTACCTGCTCCTTACCCTAACCTAACTACCAGGGGAAGGCCCTCTGGCTCTCTCCCCACTCCGTGCCCTCTCTGGCACTGGGCTGCCCGATCCACACCCGGGATCCTCAGGCACCCACTCACAACTACCGGCTCCCAGAGCCCACCTGCGGCCTCACCTGGCCGACATCCTCACAGTGGTGGAGTGCCCAACCAACTACACACACTAACAGGCTACACGCCCAGCCATTTCCACAACACCAACGCACCCATCCACAACACCATTCTGCAACCGCACCACAAATGCCAATATCCAACCACAATTTACCTGCACCCTCTACCTAACACTTACACTACCCGCCCCGGGTGCTCGTGAAAGGGGTCCACTCTTCCCCCATCCACACCTTCGCACCATGCACACCACTCCGTACCACTCACTCCAACTCTCTCCACACACCTGTACCTGCACACCTGTGCTCTCACACCTGGTGCCACCTGCACCCTTCTCTCCCCAAGCGCATTCGCGCTGATCCACTCACTCACTACTCATACACTGCTCCACACACCTGTCCAGTTGCACACCTGTGCAATCACACCTGTCCAGTTGCACACCTGTGCAATCACACCTGTTCAATTCTCACTCACACGGCATCATCTCAGCTAACTACTCCCTTCTGAAACTTGCGCTTCCCAGTCGTCCCTTTAAACTATTGCGCTCCCTCGTCATTATCATCCATACTAATCTACCTGCGTCCCCACTACAGGTATCAGTCACTAACTAAACCTTAACGTTACCTAAGGTCATCTTCTCTAGATCCCTACACACAATATCCTAACCCACCCGGGCTAGTTTTCACTGCCATACACCCCATAAACTATTGCTCCTTTGCCCCCCTCCTGTGAGGGATGGTGGATTTGCCATCCCACCACATCGGGGGTCTCTCACTACCAATTTTGCACATCAAATTTCAACAAATTAAAAATTTGCCAATCACTGCCCATCATCTGCCAATCACTACTGCCAATCCTTTGCCAATCATCAAATTTTGTTTTTCTCTAATTTTGGGTCCAAAACACTAACCTCATCACCCAGTCTACTCACTACTGCCTCTCGGTGCGCCAATCCCTGTCCAAAGCCCGGCTTCGTAAAGCCAAGCAATGGATGCTGGTTGTTTTGTGCCAGCGGCTGGATGCGTCCGGCACTCGGTGCAGGGAAGGAGGTTTACCCGGGCCGAGATCCCACGCATCACCTCGGCGTGGAGCCATCCAATGTCCCGATCTCGACCTGCCGGCACGTCTCAACAAAAAGTGGTCGCCATGACGACCCTTTCTATCGGGCTGCCAGCTCCGCCTAGTGGAGCACGGACGCGGCCGTTCAAAGCGAGGCCCAGCACGCACCGAGGGCCCGATTCGGCTATAAGTCGTTCTAAACTCTATCCCGTCTAACGTCGATGCTTCACCTGGACGCTTACATCCCGCAGCCCGTTCCTTGCTCACACATCCAGCTGTGCCCATGCTCCTCGTACCTTTCCTTACACACCCAGGTACACTCATTCCACTCACAGCCTTGGTCACACACCTGACCACCGAACACCTTGGCACACATTCGTTGCTCGCACACCTCACCAAAACACCTCTTCGCGCCCCCTCCTCAGTCACCTCCTCTGTGACAATCACAGGTGTGCTCTCATTCGCACACCCAACCACGTGCCTCACCACCAACTCCAGCGTGCATTCCCACTCACGCTCTACCATTCCAGGTGTGCATCCTTCCATCCCAGGTGTACATCCTCGCTCACCTGTCACAACTAACTCACGCTCCATGTCACTCTCACTACTTTCACCTCCACTCGTGACAACGCACTCACCCTTACTCTTGACAGCACACTCTTTCCCCATGCACCTGTCCGTCACACACCTTTCTCGCGCACACTCTTGCGCACACTCTCCCGTCACACCCTCTGCAACACTCACCACACCGCGCTTCCACGTGCTCCCTCGCACACGCGCTACGACCGACTCACTCTCGCCAGCACACTCACTCCTTGGCACACACTTTTTCCTCACACACCCCAGAGTCGGACTTTCTTGCACACCTCCATTTTCGCACACCAGACCTGTCACACACTTCACCAGTGGCCTCTCACGAACACCCGGGTCTATTTCGACCCCCAAGCTTATTAAATCCCCTGGCGCATCATACGCACGACCATATTGGTCACCACTTACACCGGGTCCTCTTCCTCTTCGCTTCTCCTCCATCACCTGCGAATCCCTCATCCGGTTAATGAGCACATCATCACGATCCAAAAACAGACTTTGGACCAATTCTTTTACTTCCTCCTTTATCTCTTTCTTATCCTCTCTCCGTCGCTTCTTAATTTCGCTCACCCCTTCTTCCACTTCCTCTAATTTTTGCTTCATCTCCTTCATCTCTTCGTGCGCCCCTTTAAGTTCTTCCTCTAACTCCACTTTATTTTTTTCTATGTGCTCCCGCACCTCCCGCTCTTTAACCTCCATTACCTCTACCACCTTGTCCATTTTCCTCGTCAGGTCCTCATGTACCGTCTGGCACTCTTTTTTAATTACCCCTACGTCCTTTTTCATCTCCTTCTGTGTCGATTTTAAACCCTCTATTACCGCTGTGTTCTTCTTTACCTGGTCCCCCAACTCCTTTTGTCCCACTGTCAGTTGTTCTACTCCCAGCGTCAACTCCTCTATACCACCTTGCAATTTTACAGTCCCCTTTCTCACCTCTTTCTCCATGCGCTCCTTACAGTGCCTCACCTCCTCGCGCACTCCTCCGACCTCCTCACTCACTCCTCTTCGGATCTCCTCTCCCATCACTTGCATCTCCTGCCCAGATGCCACCCTCATCTGCTCCATTTCCTCCCTGTGAGCATCCAGTTTGGTTTCTACCCCCATTCTGACCCCCTCTATCTGCTGCTCCATTTGTTTAACTTCCCTTTCCGCTTGGTCCCTCATGTCCCTCAATTTGCCTTCCATACTGTTTTCTAACCCCTCTAACCCTTTTTGCATCCCTTCCATTTGATTCTCTTGAGCGGCCATTCTGTTTTCTACCCCCGTTAACCCATTTTTCACTTCTTTTATCCCGTTGTCTAACCCCTCAAAATTATTGTCTAACTTCCCAATTTTCTTGTCTAACTCCTCAAAATTATTGTCTAACTTCCCAATTTTCTTGTCTAACTCCTCAAAAATATTGTCTAACTTCCCAATTTTCTTGTCTAACTCCTCAAAATTATTGTCTAACTTCTCACCGGTACCCCTCGCTTCGTCCCTCATTACCCCCATTTGGTTTCCCATTACCCCCATTTGGCCCTCCAATCGCTCACCCTGAGCATCCATCCGGTTCCCCAATTGGTTACTCTGCAGTTTGAGGGACGCCTGCATTTGCGCCATAAATTGCTCCATGAGGACCTGCATCTGGGCCATCCCTCCCACTTGTGCAGCGGGTGCGGCCGCCGTAGCTATGTGCGAGGCGCCATTTCGCGCGTCTGCTACCCCCGCTGTTTCGCTCTCCTCACGTGTCTCAATTTGGTCCTGGACCGACCCTGCTTCACTCTCCCCTACCGGACCCCAGCCGTCTTGATCCGCCATAGCGCGACTTGCAAAATTCGAGTTTCGTAAAACAAAACAAATTTCGGCCGCTCCAAATTTTGACCAAATTTTTTTTTTCCTCTATTCGTTTTTTTTTTTTCAAAATTTGGTCGGGCCTCGAATCTCACTCCCGACACCAATTGTTACAGATACGACTTTGATGGTATGGTGGGCCGAGCGGGATGGCCGCCGTATCCGTACAAGTTACCCCGATTGCACCCGGGGTTGACTAATCGCGCTATGCTGGCTCAATAAGAAAAAGAAGACACCCGGCTGGATTATAATAACACAATACGACACCAGGGGTTCAGTTCTCAAGTATATTCGTACGGAAAAAGGTTAGATTACAACTACAAGAGGGACAGCATAGGAAGACAGGCACTTAGACACACTCTTATATTAACCCTAGACAGACCACAGATAAACGGGACAACGCTGACTCACACGGGATTTGATGGCAAGGAAAGCGGCAGTCGATGGCTCAGGTGCACCTGGCTCAGGGACAGAATCACGTACGGTGGTGTCCAGCAGATGCGGGGAGGTCGCTCAGCGCTCGTGGGTCGCGACTTTGGTGGAGATGCCGGGGAGGTCGCTCAGCGCTCGGGAGGGTGGCGTCTTGTCCTTCCAAGCTCGGGGCGCATCTCTCCTCACGTCCGGCGCGGGGCCGCGTATATATCCGGCGGGGAGTGACACGCCCTCGGCTCGTTAGCGCCGCCCCAGATGGCATCGGCCCATGGCTTCTCATTGGGTGCGGGGGTTACCGGCTCCGCCCTTGACGAGGGGCCGACAGGGAGCCCCTTCGTGGTAACCCCGTGGAGCGCGTGGTCAATGGTGGCTAACCGAGCCGGAAGGAGGACGCCCACTCCCCATGCCGTCACCGCGCCGCCCCCCTCTTTTGTTGTTGTTGTTGTAGTTGGCGCTTCTTCATGGGGAAGAGATGCGGAGAGGTATGGGGAGGTCCTAAACTTCCTAACAGGTGCCATATAATCACATTCTGGTGCAACGAAGAGTCATAATTAATGGAAACAAGTCCTTAACTGACATAGATTAAGAATAACTAGCAAGATGTCCTATAATTGTCTACGTGTGGTGCGGGGGACCTGGGCACGACATTTAATGGGGGGATGAAGGGGAAGATCGGCTCTAATGGGTGTTGTTTACAGACAATGGGACTAGGGAATGGGGTAAGGGAGAGTTGGGGAGTATCGGAGAAAATAGGGGAATATTTACAAGCGGATATGGAGGCCAAATTCCATATTCGCAACAATAT
>NW_027617524.1:90000-95000 GCF_964187855.1 Myxine glutinosa | reverse complement strand
TACTCGGCAAGGAAACCAGCTTTGGAGAGACCCGCTGAAAGGAGGGAGACGGCTCCACCACAAGAAGAGGAGCAGGTGTGCCGAACCAGCGCGTGACGTCTACCGCAGCGGATACACGACGGAGGGTTTTCCCGCCAAAACCGCGAGGAATTGCGAGCTGCTGCCTCCCGACTTTGCCTCCCTATCAAGCAATCCACCTCGAGCCCTACCTGCCTGCAATATCCCCTGTGTAAGTGTGAATGTCCTGTCCTGCTCGTTGTCTTGGGGCTAAGTAAAAATGAATAGTGTAAGTTAACGATTCGCTGTGTTACTGCTTCTTCCATCCATTGCTTGTGTGTGTATAATAAATCTGTTCTTCCTCCGTACTCTTCTTCTTCTTCTTTTTCATTCTCTTTTGGTCGCTTTAGAGATTTCCCGATTGAATATCTGTGGGGCGATCTGGTCAACGTCGGGTGGAATCGGGTTCTAATCGGGGAGTAACTGTTCGGACGCGGTTAAATACACCACCGCTCGGTCAATATAACATCTAAAGCCGCGTCTGTAACAATATATATATATATATAAATATATACATACATACATACATACATACATACATACATATATATATATATATATATATATACATATATATATATATATATTGTTACGGACACGCGGATTAAGATGTTATGATGGGCCGAGCGGAATGGCCGCCGTGTTCGCACAGTTTACCCGATTCCACCCGACGTTGACCAAATCGCGCTATGCTAAATCAATGAAGGAAAGGACAGAACGGCTGGGATAAATGAAACGACACAAGGGGTACAGTTCTCAAGACCTCCGGAGGAGGATATAATTGGTGGTGCAGAAAAGGGGTAGATTACAAGGTAAGAGGTAAAGCACAGAAGAGATAGGCACTTAGACACAATCTTATCTATCCCAGACAGACCACAGACAAACGGAACAAGACTGACTTACACAGGGATTGATGGCAGGGAAGGACAGGCAGTCGATAGCACAAGGTGCACCTTGGCTCAGGGGCAGAATCAAGCACGGTCCAGTCCAGAGATGCGGGGAGGTATTGCAGCGCTCGGAGGTGGCGTCTCTCTTCCTTCAAGCTGAGGGCGCATCTGACGTCACCTCCCTCTTCCTGCGCATGCTCAACGGGGAGTGACACGCCCTCGGCTCGTTAGCTCCGCCCCAGATGGGATCGGTCCGCCGCTTCTATTGGGTGCGGGGGGTTACCGGGCTCCGCCCTTGACGAGGAGATGACAGCGAGCCCCTACGTGGTAACCCCGTCGAGCACATGTCCGATGGCGGCTAACCAAGCCGGAGTGAGGACGCGCACTCCCCGTGCCACCGCCGTTGTTGTTGCTGTTGTTGTTGTTGTTGCTGAACCGTGAGGAAGAGCTGCGGGGAGGTATTGGGAGGTCCTAAACTTCCTAACGGTGCCATACAATCACATTCTGGTGCAACGAAGAGTCAGAATTAATGGAAACGAGTCCTTAACTGACATAGACTAAGAATAACTAGCAAGATGTCCTATAGTTGTCTACGTGAGATGCGGTGGACCTGGATGCGACATTTAATGGGGGAAATAGGGGAAGGTCGGGTCTACAGAGTGTTGTTTACAGAAAATGGGACTAGGGAATGGGGGATTGGGGATAGTTGGGAAGTATGGAGGAAATAGGGGAATATTTACAAGCGGATATGGATGGAGGCCAATCTCATATCCGCAACATTGCACCCTTCTCTACCTCGGGGCGTCCCGACCCGATAAATTTTTACCTACGTTAGTGTGGCACTCAGATGTAGTTCCCTCTACTATTAACTCAACCCTGAGTGCGACAGTTTTACAGATGTTCACAAATGAGTAAATATGTCCCCCTGCGACGTTGCACCCTTCTCCTAACAGAAACACACCCACAGGATAACCGAATCGCGGAAAGCATTCTCAAACTAAACATACAGCCGGTAGGGAGCATTATTTACACAAGACTACACTGATATTTACACTACGATCCAGGACCTGTTCTTTGAGGAACACATGCAGATGTTATGCATAGAGAGAGCACGCATGCCAGCATCGATACACCAACCCACGAGTGCTCTGTGGCCCTACGGCCTTTAATAATGTGCAGAGCACCCCATCCAAGCACCAAAAGCACCACCCCATACACACAGTCAGCACCATCCGGTGCACCAATAAAGTGTTCATAGTCACCGGTGGTGTCGCAGCCGGCCGATGTTCTGCCGCTGGTCTTGCCTTCATGGAGCACTTGGCCTTCTGGCTTCCTTAGAAATAAAGAAAGGCGCCAACCGCGTCCATTTCTGAATTGTGGCCGTCAGGGGGCCAACTATAAGTGGTTCACCTGTATGGCATAGGTGCCACGTTGACCCAGAGGTCCATCAACGGGTGGTGCTTGCCCGCAAAAGAACTGCGGTCCATTGTGGGCAGCCACCAAAATTGCGGTCCATATGGTGTATCGATCCAGGCAGCAAGCAGCGAAAGTACAGGCCCACAACTGCGGAGCCAGCACCTCTCTCTCCTCTCTCTCTCTGCCCCAAAGCCAGATCCTCGGAGGTGGGAGACAAAAGAAAACAAGTGAGTAAGGTGGTAAGGGCGCAAAAGTGCACGCAATACCAGGTAATGCACACTAGGGGCACATGGGAACCAGGTGAGACAGGTACTTTCCTACCGTATGCCCCCCCCCCCCCACCAGGTAACCTACAGTGCCCCTCCCTTACCCCTTACTGTATCCACAAAACACAACACTACCCATAAACATCTACTTTACACATCAACAACGTCCCTACTGTCTTCCCCGTTCCTCCCATAAACCAAATTCGTCTTCTCTCCCTCCTAACCAATCAAATTTGCCATTTCCAACTCTCATCAAAATTTGCCATCTCCAATTCATCATCAGTCCCTCCTAAGGAGGGAGAGATGGAATCACCCCAATGTCTTATCCACGTCGTGATGCGTCTCACAAATCCACACAGCAATTCTCCTTTCCTGCAACACAGAACAAAGGAACACAGGTGTGGAGTCATCATCATCACCTCAGGTAAGTGGCTGCGTATGGTGCGACAGGTTCATCAATCCTAACTATTTCCTAAATGACTTTAACAACTTTACATTACCCGGGGTCTTTCCCTGCCAATCCATTGGCCAACTTACACTATGGGTTCTAAAAACCAATTCCCATTGATCAAACTGTGGTGCTTCTCAATTTGGGGTCTCACTCCCCCGATTCATCTCCCGGTGCCCTCGCACAATTTCTGGGCTGTGATGTGTAGCTCTCCCAGCAGGTCTACCCACCTGCACACCTCCACCACTGTAGTTGCCACCCGAGCTTACCTGCTCCTCACCCTAACCTAACTAACTGGGGAAGGCCCTCTCGCACTCTCACCCCCTCAGTGCCCTCTCTGGCACGGGCTGCCTGATCCACACCCGGGATCCTCAGGCACCCACTGACACTAACGGCTCCCAGAGCCCACCTGCGGCCTCACCTGGCCGACATCCTCACAGTGGTGGAGTGCCCAAACCAACTACACACACTAACAGGCTACACGCCCAGCCATTTCCACAACACTAATGCACCCATCCACAATACCATTCTGCAACCGCACCACAAATGCCAATATCCAACCACAATTTACCTATGCCCTCTACCTATTCTTTAAACTACCCTCACCGGGTACTCGTGAAAAGGGGTCCACTCTTCCCCCATCCACACCTTCGCACCATGCACACCACTCCGTACCACTTACTCCAACTCTCTCCACACCACTCATTCTCTGCTCCATATATTCCACACACCTGTACTTGCACACCTGTGCTCTCACACCTGGTGCCACCTGCACCCTTCTCTCCCCAAGCGCATTCGCGCTGATCCACAACACTCACTACTCATACACTGCTCCACACACCTGTCCAGTTCTCACACAGCATCATCTCATCTAACTACTCCCCTCTGAACCTTGCGCTTCCCAGTCGTCCCTTTAAACTATTGCGCTCCCTCGTCATTATCATCCACTCTAATCTACCTGCGTCCCCACTACAGGTATCAGTCACTATCTAAACTTAACGTTACCTAATGTCATCTTCGCTAGATCCCTACACACGATATCCTAACCCACCCGGGCTAGTTT
Organism: Myxine glutinosa; assembly: GCF_964187855.1. Lineage (NCBI taxonomy): Eukaryota > Metazoa > Chordata > Myxini > Myxiniformes > Myxinidae > Myxine > Myxine glutinosa. Next base: position 90,863 of record NW_027617524.1, on the reverse strand, counting down.
TCACTGCCATACACCCCATAAGCTATAGCGCATTTGCCCCACGTTTGTGAGGGATGACAGAGTTGCCATCCCACCACATCGGGCGTCTCCCACTACCAATTTTGCACATCAAATTTCAACAAATCAAAAATTTGCCAATCACTACCCATCATCTGCCAATCATTACTGCCAATCCTTTGCCAATCATCAAATTTTGTTTTTTTCTAATTTCGGGGCCAAAACACTATCCTCGTCATTACAGTCTACTTACTAATGCCTCTCGGTGCGCCAATTCACTTCTAAAGCTCGGCTTCGTACAGCCAAGCCATGAATGCGGGTTGTTTTGTGCCAGCGGCTGGATACGTCCCGCATTCGGTGCAGGGAAGGAGGTTTACCCGGGCCGAGGTCCCACGCACCATCTCGGCACGGAGCCATCCCATGGCCCGATCTCGACCTGCCGGAATGCCTCAACAAAAGGTGGTCGCCATGACGACCCTTCCTATCGGGCTGCCCGCTCCGCCTAGTGGAGCACGGACGCGGCCGTTCAAAGCGAGGCCCAGCGTGGATCGCGTACGGCGGTCCTTTCGAACCCGCCGTGGCTCGGATCCCCGCTGGTTCTCGCGGCACGCGAAGCCCGGCACGCACCGAGGGCCCGATTCGGCTATAAGTCGCTCTAACCGCTAACCCGGTTACCGTCGATGCCTCACCTGCATGCTTACACCCCGCAGCCCGTTCCTTGCTCACACATCCAGCCGTCTCCATGCTCCTCGTCGTACCTTCTCTTACACACCTCGGTACACTCATTCCGCTCTCAGACTTGGTCACACACCTGACCACCGAACACCTTGGCACACATTCGTCGCTCGCACACCTCACCAACACAC
>NW_027617524.1:0-82500 GCF_964187855.1 Myxine glutinosa | reverse complement strand
CGGAGAGTGGATCCACCGCGAAGGTAACCTCTGCGAAGGTTGTACTGCTGAGGACTTTGGACTAATTAATATGGATGAAATAAAACAACAATGGACAATACCACCCCCTCTTCCCCCTCCTCCTCAAAACCCTCAAACTTGGGCCGTAGAAGGGCCCCCTCCCCAAAATTGGTATCCACCAAGACCCCTTCTCCAAACCCCTGGACCACCCCCCAATAGTGGGATGCAGAACGGACCAAGGGGGAACTGGGCCCCGCCTCGGGGTCCGCCGCAATGGCAACCAGTAAACCAGTCACAGTGGGGAGCGCCAGAACGCCGGCTGGGCGGAAGGGGCGCTGTAGAGGGACGACCTATGCCCTCCGCACCACCGGTTCCACAGGAACCGTGCCATTATTGCAAGCAAATGGGACACTGGATACGTGATTGCCCAAAGGCTCGTAAGGGGTTTCCGCCCCAATACAATAGAGGGGCCTATTGACGGGACGCTGGCGGGTCGCCCAAGGAGTGTCCTCTCTTGACCATGACACCGGAAGAGGAACCGACCTTGATGTTGGACGTGGAGGGGAGACAATTAGAATTTCTCGTAGATACGGGTGCGACTCGCAGCACAATTAACAAGGGGCAATTGCCCTCTTTGCGCCCCACGGCGAGGAATGTTCAAATACTGGGTGTTTCGGGCTTAGCCCAAGCGCTTCCTGTTTCGGAGGAAGTGCGAGTAACATGCGGCCCGCTGGAGGCTAAACATGCGTTCTTGATGACCACTACCGCCCCGACAAATTTGTTGGGACGGGACTTGTTGTGCCGATTGGGCTGTCAAATCTCATGTACAGAGGAGGGAGTTTTCGTAGACGTCGCGGAATCTAAACGCGACTTGGTAATGACGGCATTGTCTCGGCCCGGCCCCACCGTGTATTGGTGGCGCATGGATGACGGGGCTCTGGCTACTTGGACGCATATCATAGATAATGTGTGTTTGGACAGTTCAGTTCTGCGAGATTGGCTACAACTGCACCAAATTTCGATAAAAACCTTAAAGGATAATCCACCCCATTGCACTGCGTACTATGATGCAACGGGCGAGGACGAGAATTATCGAGAGAAGGTTAAGGAAAAGCTGGGCGAGCGCACGCCTCTACACTTATCACGGATATGGATCGGCCGTGAGGGAATAGGAATCGAGGCAGTCCTAACCTCGAGTCAGCGTGCGTTGACCCAATACCCCGAAGGAGCGGCCGCCCATGTTACCCTCACTACTGCCAAGGGGTGGCCGCCGGAAAGTGTAGGTTGGATGGTGGGGAGGTTACGAGAAGTCTCCTTACAAGGTTATCGGAGTAAGAGAGGCCGCTGGACTTTGAAACGGCTCCAAAATGGCGAAGGGTTCTCAATTGACTTCAAGACACAACGGAGGGACGGAGTGTTCGAAGCAACAGAGTTACCTCCTAAGGGCACCTATGCCATGAGGGCAGTGCTGACGGACCCGGGTGAGTCAGATTACCTCCTAGCGGAGGTGCCAGACAATTTATGGCCTAAGAGCGACGGTGAGGTTGGACGGATGCGAGATGCCAAACCTCTAGTGATAGCAGTGCAGCCGGGGATGCGCTTGCCAAATGTAAAACAGTATAAGCTACGACCTGAGGCCGACGTAGGCATAGCACCAGTAATTCAATCCCTAGTGGAACAGAAAATTATCGTGGAAACTAACAGCCCATGTAATACACCAATTTTGCCAGTGAAAAAGCCGTCGAAGGACAAATGGAGGTTTGTACAGGATTTAAGGGAGGTGAACAAGGTGATACAGGGCATACACCCACTAGTTCCAAACGGAGAAACCCTCATGATGTCAATCCCGCCGGACGCAACATACTTCACAGTTATCGACCTTTGTTCTGCGTTTTTCTCTGTGCCCATCGCGCCTGAGTCACAATACTTGTTCGCTTTCACCCATAGGGGGCGCCAGTATACTTGGACAGTACTACCTCAGGGGTTTTCAGATAGCCCCACTCTGTTTTCCCGGGCGCTACACCGCGACCTGGCGGATGTGGAATTGAAGGGAGGGTCAGTGTTGCTGCAATACGTTGACGATTTGTTGATTTGCTCCCCTTCAAAGGAGGCGTGCGAAATGGATTCCATGGCCCTATTAAAGGCCTTGGCGGCCAAAGGCCACAAAGTAGGCAGACCAAAACTTCAGTTTGTGCGGCAGGTTGTAACTTACTTGGGACACGCCATTTCGCACGGAAAACGAGAATTGGATGCTGGACGGGTGACCGCTATCATGGAGCTGCCCCGCCCTCGTTCACAACGGCAACTGCTGCGCTTCCTAGGTATGACGGGATATTGCCGCACTTGGATACTTGATTTTGCGCTGCTGGCTAAGCCACTATACGAGGCGACCAAATCAACCGCCTCGATCGAATTGGTATGGACGGAGGAATTGAGGCGATGTTTTGACGGGTTGAAAAAGGCGCTGGTCACGGCACCGTCATTAGGACTCCCGGATTATGCGAAACCATTTACCCTTTACACTCACGCCGTGGGAGGTTTCGCCCAGTCAGTTTTGACACAGACCCATGGGGATAAGGAGCGGCCGGTAGCCTACTTTAGTAAAAAGTTAGACCCGGTCGAACAAGGGTTTCCGGTGTGCCTGCAAGCCGTGGCAGCGGCCAGGTACGCAGTAGAAAGAACAGCGGACATCGTTATGGGACACCCAGTAACGCTACGGGTACCGCATTGCGTCACTTCGCTGTTGTTACAGCGAAGCACACAGCATTTGTCTAACACTAGATTAATGCAATACGAATCCGCACTGATCACTGCAGCCAACATCAAGATCGAACGTTGCACGACACTCAACCCAGCCTCACTGATGCCCACCCCTGAGGAGGGCGAACCCCATGTGTGCGCCGACGTTGTGCAGCTAGTTTCCACGGTGCGATCGGATTTAAAGGACAATCCCTTAGAATACCCCGACTGTACATATTATGTCGATGGATCAGCTAGGCGCGCATGGGACGGGTCCCTGTTGTCCGGGTACGCCGTGTGCTCGGATAGCGAAACGGTGGAAAGCGGGCGTCTTCCACCTACATTTTCCGCACAGCAGGCGGAGCTGTGCGCCTTGACTAGAGCGTGCAGCTTGGCGGAAGGCCTTGCCGTCAACATTTACACAGATTCGGCTTACGCTCACGGCGTAGTCCACGATAAAGGGGCCATCTGGAAGATGAGAGGTTTTCTCACATCTGCCGGTTCAGTAATAAAGAATGGCGCGTTGGTAGAAGGGCTCCTCCGAAGTATTTTACTTCCCCGCGCTATCGCGGTAATTAAGTGTCGTGGCCACCAAAGGGCGGACACTGACGTTGCCCGGGGCAATGCAAGGGCGGACGAGGCGGCAGGAAAGGCCGCCAACCAACAGATAGAACGCAACATGCCGATGGTGACACGAGCAAAGACGACATCCGCACAGATTGCTGACATACCGACTGTGGGACCACCCGCCACACCAACTAAGGACGATATCATAAATTTGCAGAACGCTGCACCAACGGCCGAACACGAGGACTGGCTCAAGCGAGGGGCGATACGCCTCGGGCCAGGAGAAATATGGACCCTTGACGAGAAACCTCTAGCACCCCAGGCCTTACTGCCTTGGCTGGCACGCATGGCTCATCAGAATGGTCATGTGTGCCAGAGGGGGGTGATGGGACAGATAAACTACACTTGGGCAGCGCCAGGACTGTCACGGATTGTATCCGAAGTGTGCCGATCGTGTGTGGTCTGCCAGCAACACAATAGAGGGGCGCCGCCGAGACATGCACATGATGGGGGACGGCCCCCGCCTAGTGGGCCGTTCGCAACTATCGAGTTCGATTTTACAGAATTGGAACCAAGCATGTCGTTTCGCTATGTGTTGGTAATCGTAGATACGTTCACCAAATGGGTCGAAGCTTACCCATGCGTCAAGTCCGATGCCCCGACAGTAGCGAAGCGCCTCGTAAGGGATTTTATGTGCAGATTTGGCATTCCCCAGATAATTTCGTCAGATCAAGGGGGCCATTTCACGGCGCAGGTGGTCAAGGGCATCCTGAAGGCGTTGGGCGTTAAACAGTCCTTCCATTGCGTTTACCACCCACAGTCATCGGGACTTGTGGAACGAACGAATAAGACTTTAAAGAATAAACTAGCGAAACTTTGCGCAGACACAGGCTTGAGGTGGCCAGAGGCTCTCCCGCTTGCGTTGATGAGCATTCGTTCCACCCCGGGTCGCACCACGGGCCTTTCCCCCCACGAAATATTAATGGGACGACCTATGAGCTTGCCCGTTTCAGCACCAACAGACATGTCCACCCTTGCTTTGCCAGTAATGGATGACATGCTTTTGAGATTTTGCATAGGCTTGTCCAATGTGGCACGCAGCATCCATGCTCGAGTACGAGAGGCGCTGCCTGAACCAATAGGCCACGCCATCCACGACTTCCAGGCCGGCGACTGGGTGCTCGTAAAGCACTTCACCCGCAAGGCTGCTTTGGAGCCACGGTGGAAGGGACCATTCCAGGTGCTACTGGTCACACCGACGGCAGTCTTCTGCGAGAGTAAACCTTCGTGGATCCACGCCACCCATTGTAAGTTGTCCATCCCCGCACCACAAGCCACACAAGACACCGCACCTCACATTGCTGCAGACACCACACCTCACACTGCTGAAGACAATGCATCGTCTAGGGCACCACAGTCTCCTAAGGGCGGCGATGACGGTCATGATGATGGGAATGCTGGGGAACTGCCGAAAACCCCCTGCCCAAGATAGGCTCTTGAACTTTGAACTATCGAGAAAGGACCTCCCCAAGTACCCAGGACCCGACAACTATTCAGCATTTCCCCTCTACCCCGTCAAGTATATAACGGCTCGCTGGGGAGACAAAATAGCGGTGAATTGCTGTAACTTGGAAACGAGCTTTAAGTGGTTATCTGTAAGATGGGTGGAAGCTATAGTGCAACACAATAAGACACCACAGGCACGCATGACAAGACCACGCCTAGTCCTGACTAAGGTTAGGAAAGTGGAAAATGGAACATATGGGGACATAAGCAGCCGATATGCCCCAGGATATCGATGGGGCAAGGGCATTGAGAATACGACCCTCATGTTGCATTATACCCCCATTGGTCCGGATACAACAATGATACTTGAATGTGGAATATGGCCCCCTCGCACGACAATCCCAAATGGAACTACACCCTACTTACGACCTAGTTGCGCCGCTTACGTCATTAAAACCCCGCCTGCCCAGGAAGTAAGAAGGAAGCCAGAGGAGAACACATACTGGAAGGTCGCACGGCATATGGCCACATTACAGAACAGGACACGGTGTTGGATGTGTATGCACCTTCCCCGCACCAGCACAGCAGGAATACCAATGGTAGTGTTACCCCTATCACTCAATGATTTGTGCTCAAAGCCACTAGACACCAAATGCCTTAGTACAACCCTGACAAGCCAAGGTTCTGACGAAACCGCGTGTAAACGAGTTTTCCAGTACTCGCCCCCCATCCAGCCCCGACACTTTGAGGAACGTCCGGCGCCGGTTTGGGTTAAGCCGGCTAAGGGGGCCCTCTGCTTAGAAGGAAAGGGCCAAATAATGGTAGGTAAATCCGTGTGTAGAGATACCCTCCTCGCGGACCCTAGGGAAGGGAAACACATGCTGTTAGTAAATGTTACAAGTTCGCCCTTACATAACCTCACACACCTCCAGTTGGCATGGGAAGGGGAAAACGGAACAAACACTATCGCAGACCTTCGCACTTGCATGACCACTCATTTAGTGGCTCCACACGGAACCATGTTTGTATGCGGGAACAAAGCTTACCCGTATTTACCTGATAATTGGGGAGGAATTTGCTATTTAGGATCAGTTTTCCCAGAAATGGAAATGCGACAACACTTGCATAATACCCCTGCACTCATAAGGACACAACGAAGCACCTATTGGCACGACGACGGCACCACCACCTTACACGGCGCTGATTGGGAGAAGGCCGTTAGTTTCTTCTTCCCATGGGCTGGGACGGTCATGAGCAGCTACCGCATTGACAAAATTGCGTTAATCTTAGAAAATGTGGCCAACGCCACCGCTACAGCACATGACGAAATGTTGGACACAGTTGTCCACCTGCGTACAATGGTTATGCAAAATAGGGTTGCGTTAGATATGCTATTGGCAGAACGAGGAGGGGTATGTGGGATAATTGAGGGTAGATGTTGCACTTTTATTCCTGATCCCTCCCAGGGGGTCAGTGCTGCTATTATAAGGTTAAGGGAAAGTGCTCATACATTGACAAGGGATCGAATGGATCGGGAAGCCTCCCACCAGTGGCTTACCGACTGGTTCAAAGGGTGGACAGGTACGATAGTAAAGTGGGTACTGACCGCCTTGGCAATAGTCCTTGGAATCGTGGTTAGTTGTGTAATAATCAAGGCTTTAGTCCTTGCGTGTGTGAGAAAGTTTTCCACAGGATGGACACTGAAGACGACAACAGAAAAGGCCATGGTGATGATCGACAAGCTGATCGCAGGTCCAGATGACACACCGGCCGTCGACGTGACTGCCGACCGCGGATCCTGGAACGACGACCCGAACGAGCCACTGGGCCGCGACAATGAGATCTCCGCTTCCGAAGATTGTTCTTCCATTGTTGATATCACCGATAATGATGTCGATTACACTTTTGCGGACCTCGAAGCATTTCAGGCTGCCAGGAGGCCGTTTACTCTGGGCCCCAACACGTCGCATGCAGACGTCAACGAGTTCCTAAGGGACTCCTCTCGTTTCTTCTCGATGTGCAAGGCCGTGACTATTGGTGGCCGCCGACGCCGCAGGCCTACGCCACCTGAGAATAATGTTACTGTCGATGTTACCAATGATGATGTGGGCCACTTGCAAGGGTCCCCGACTGATGTTTATGTCTCAATGCAGGCCTTGCCTCTTTATGTTTCACGAGCTCACCTTTATGTCTCACAAGCTCACAGTGAGTCAAACGCCACTGACCCAGTCCGGGATTTGGACCCAGCTGCTAACCCAAGCCCGGATGGAGAGGAACTCGATCGTGGAGATACTCTGAGTTCCGAGTCTGATTGTTTTACGAATTCGTCCAGAGATAGCAGCGATGCAAGCAGCATCGCCTCGGACGATCTCGACTTTGACCCAAAGGAAGTTTCTCTCCCACCTTTGGACCGTTATGCTTTATTTTATGGCCATAGGTTTGAGCCACCTGATACTGACGATGTTGTGTCTTCCCCAGATCACCAGCATGTAAGAGACCTCATGAACATGAATATCGATTGAGCGCTGGAGATCTACAAGGATTTCACCTGGGGAAGCCTGGGCGAGCTCCAGTCGGGGGGGAGTCCGGCCGCACCTCTGTGGGCAAAGGGTGGGTCGGAGATCTTCCTGGGTGTGGACCCCGGTGGAACCAGAGGTCTTCGTTGTGGATTTGACGCGCTATTCGATCTTCATGCCTCTACGGTCTCACCTCATACACCCATCTACACCTGACTTACATCATACACCCACTTACACCCACTTACACCCACACACCCGCGGATCACCCTGCTGAGTGCGATGTGCGGTACGGGGTACGGGACATGCTCACTGGGCTGCATTCGCGTGGTACGTTACGTTTAGTGAACCCTTTACACTGTCTCTCTCACCTCTCTTGGTGGATTTTGTATGCCATTTGATCACTCCGCTTTTCGGATTTACATTGCATACTCACATACAGACGCGAATCATCCTACTGAGTGTGTGTGGTGCTTTGGTACGGGACATGCTTACTGGGCTGCCTTCGCGTGATATGTTGAATGACTTTCCTGATTGGTTTTGTTTCTGCTTTGTTTGAAATAAAGGCCTTTGATTGGCTCGTAGATAACTTTGTATCTTAGATCCAAAAGGGCGGTATGTAGGGAGCTGTAATGCCCCTCCCCCTTTGTATATCCTTGCTGCTTTACCAATTACCAAGTATAACCAATTATATGTTTTGTTTTGACTGACTGCTGTACTCTTTTATAATACTTAGTTCTTTCTTGTGCATTGAGGATGTGTAATATCCTAATAAGGAGTTCTTTGCCTGTGAGCTCTTGGCCTGCGTGGGCACAATCTCTAGTTCCCCTTCCCTGGCCTTGGAGGCAACTGTTATCTCTCTGCCTCCCTCTAGACTTTGCCAATATCCTGTATTTGACACATTTATGAGTGTCCCCTCCCTTTGTACTTTCCCAACCAAGGTTCTATACAGAACGTTGTAAACATGTTGCCACATATGGCTGACCATCTCCTTATCTAAGTTAAACTATGAGTGGCCTTGATGAGCTTCCTCTAACTAACTGAACAACAGGATGGGACTATGGTGGGAGGGCCAATGAGCCCATTCTGTCTCTGTATCTTGTGAGCTAAAACCACACCCGATATTCCTTATATAAAGCAAGTTTAAATCGAATCACTTCAGAGCATCTTGTTGTAGTGTTGGTCATTCCATGTGAACCTTCCTGCGACACCTGCTCCCGCAAGCTTGTGTAATCGAGTTCTAATAAATATATCCGTTGCTCCTTTTCTCTGAGTCTTCTGAGTCCCAAGTTCTAAGTCTCAATCCGACAAGTGGTGGCAGCGGTGGGATCAGTCTGTGCAGTCCGGGACGCGGTCCCAGGCAAGTGAGTGGTGAGAGACCAGCTGGCAATTGATCCGGGTCAGGTGAGCTGTGGTTTTCTTTTGTTTTTCCTTTATAGCCTGGGGGTCAGTCCAAATTGTAACCCACACTCTCTTGCTCGGATGCCGTTTGTTCCGTTCCCTGCTCAGACCTGATCCTCGAACCTAAATTTAAATACGGACCGCTTGGGTCCCGGAGCAACTGACTGTTTATGGACTCGTCAGGGTAACGTTACGTAAGGGAAAGTGCCCCATGTTGGGCGCCTGAGGGTAAGGAGTAATAGATCTCTGGGTTGTGAGGGTAAGGATAAGGGCGGTGTCCCGATCCGAGGCCTACCCGGGAGACGTTGGAATTATAAGTAAGGTTAGAAGTATTATAAGGGCGTAGGACGCCAGGAAAGCACAGTAAGGGTAGGTTAGACGGCTGAGTAGGCGGGCGATCCTCTCAGGAGAGTAGGTAGCGTGGCTGTAACGCGAGGCGGGCGAACCTCACGGGTACAAGGCTGCGAGCCTCTCAGAGTTAGGTAGCGTGGCTGTAACGCGAGGCGGGCGATCCTCACGGGTACAAGGCTACGTCGGTAAACTAAATTTTCCTAGGATGGGGAACAGGATGGGTAATAAGACTGTAAAGGCAGGTGAACCGCTTAGAAATACCCCAGCATTTTTCATGTTTCGGAGGTATGGCTATGATGCTGCGAGACCAGGGAAGTCATGGGTTGCGTTGACGAAGGATTTAGGTGAACCGTGGCCCGAAGGAGGGTCTTTTGCGCTGGAAAAATTGGACGCGTTGTATGAGGCATTAGAAAAGTTGGAACAGGCCACGAAACACTTCCCGCCCGACTATTGGAAAGTCTTTGGTTGGTGGAAGGAAGAAGCGATGAAGCGACACGCAAAGTCGAAACAGGCCAGCTTGGCCGGTGAGGTAACAAAACTCAAGGGTCTGAGGAAACAGGCGAATAAAGTGCAGGATGAAGCGCTTAAAGAAATAGAGAGGCAGGCCAACGCGCGACTGATGTCGCTCGTTGAAAACCCAGACCCTGCGGTAGGGGAAGTAGTGACCAATCTACCCTCCCCAGCCCCAGACCTAAGCCCTGTCCCGGGGTTTCAGGCACCACCTATCCTTTCTGCGCTCCCGCCACCACCTCCCTATAACCCCGCTACCATCGCGCCCCAGATACCCCAGAACCACCCGAGCCAGGGAAGACCGTTTGCACAACTCGGGGCTAACGGAATAGATGACGGGACCGAGATCGCAGGGTTCCCGCCACCGATAGGACCGGATGGGTTATACCCCTCACTGGTAGGCTGTAATGGGAAAGAGACCCCACAAACTACCCCATTGGAATGTCAGGAAATAGAGGGAAGGAAAACATTGTGCCCCCTACAAGTTATCGGAGTTGACGCAGCAGGTCATGGGGTTCGAGAAAGGGTACCATGGAAAGAATCCTCTTTAACGGTAATGCGGGAAAGGATTCAACATTTGCTTATTGAGGATCCACGGCAGGTAGTGCCAACCATGACGAATTGGTTTTCAGCTGGCGAGTGCGACTATCGAGACATAACTCATATGGGAGTATCCGTGCTCCCACCCAAAGTATGGGAAAGGGCTAGACAAAGAGCACACTGGCCGCACGACGATCCAAGGGCAGCAGGAGCGGCCCAGATAACACTAGTGCAATGGGAGGCACTGAAGGTCCGGCTGCTGGGTGCCATCGAACATGCGCTGTTGCCAGCAGGGGGTCCGGATTGGGGAAAAATCGGGGCCATAAAACAAAAACCAGGAGAACCAATTGGAGAGTACCGAGAAAGGTTGGAAAAGGCCATCGCGCGCTGGGGAGGACTGGGTCCGATGCAGCTGGTAGGGCTACCTCAACCATTGGTAAATCAATATCTAATCGAGGGGCTTCGGCCGATATTAAAGAAACAGGTACAGTCCGTCCTCTTCGGCTGGAAGGGAATGACAACCAACGAATTATGCGACAAGCTGGAACAATGCCCGGGCTCCTCCTTAGAGGAGAAGAAGGATATTAAGGAGGAAATATTGCAAATGTTTGTCCAGGAGAAACGGGCTCAATTTAACCAAAATAAAAAGGGGGATCAGAGTCAGAACTACATACGCGAACAGTGCCAGAAGTGGGGGCCTGTCCGGGGTTATGAGGACCTTGGGAGGAGCGGTTTGCCTTTCTATAGGGGCCAATTCCCCAACGGAGAGTGGATCCACCGCGAAGGTAACCTCTGCGAAGGTTGTACTGCTGAGGACTTTGGACTAATTAATATGGATGAAATAAAACAACAATGGACAATACCACCCCCTCTTCCCCCTCCTCCTCAAAACCCTCAAACTTGGGCCGTAGAAGGGCCCCCTCCCCAAAATTGGTATCCACCAAGACCCCTTCTCCAAACCCCTGGACCACCCCCCAATAGTGGGATGCAGAACGGACCAAGGGGGAACTGGGCCCCGCCTCGGGGTCCGCCGCAATGGCAACCAGTAAACCAGTCACAGTGGGGAGCGCCAGAACGCCGGCTGGGCGGAAGGGGCGCTGTAGAGGGACGACCTATGCCCTCCGCACCACCGGTTCCACAGGAACCGTGCCATTATTGCAAGCAAATGGGACACTGGATACGTGATTGCCCAAAGGCTCGTAAGGGGTTTCCGCCCCAATACAATAGAGGGGCCTATTGACGGGACGCTGGCGGGTCGCCCAAGGAGTGTCCTCTCTTGACCATGACACCGGAAGAGGAACCGACCTTGATGTTGGACGTGGAGGGGAGACAATTAGAATTTCTCGTAGATACGGGTGCGACTCGCAGCACAATTAACAAGGGGCAATTGCCCTCTTTGCGCCCCACGGCGAGGAATGTTCAAATACTGGGTGTTTCGGGCTTAGCCCAAGCGCTTCCTGTTTCGGAGGAAGTGCGAGTAACATGCGGCCCGCTGGAGGCTAAACATGCGTTCTTGATGACCACTACCGCCCCGACAAATTTGTTGGGACGGGACTTGTTGTGCCGATTGGGCTGTCAAATCTCATGTACAGAGGAGGGAGTTTTCGTAGACGTCGCGGAATCTAAACGCGACTTGGTAATGACGGCATTGTCTCGGCCCGGCCCCACCGTGTATTGGTGGCGCATGGATGACGGGGCTCTGGCTACTTGGACGCATATCATAGATAATGTGTGTTTGGACAGTTCAGTTCTGCGAGATTGGCTACAACTGCACCAAATTTCGATAAAAACCTTAAAGGATAATCCACCCCATTGCACTGCGTACTATGATGCAACGGGCGAGGACGAGAATTATCGAGAGAAGGTTAAGGAAAAGCTGGGCGAGCGCACGCCTCTACACTTATCACGGATATGGATCGGCCGTGAGGGAATAGGAATCGAGGCAGTCCTAACCTCGAGTCAGCGTGCGTTGACCCAATACCCCGAAGGAGCGGCCGCCCATGTTACCCTCACTACTGCCAAGGGGTGGCCGCCGGAAAGTGTAGGTTGGATGGTGGGGAGGTTACGAGAAGTCTCCTTACAAGGTTATCGGAGTAAGAGAGGCCGCTGGACTTTGAAACGGCTCCAAAATGGCGAAGGGTTCTCAATTGACTTCAAGACACAACGGAGGGACGGAGTGTTCGAAGCAACAGAGTTACCTCCTAAGGGCACCTATGCCATGAGGGCAGTGCTGACGGACCCGGGTGAGTCAGATTACCTCCTAGCGGAGGTGCCAGACAATTTATGGCCTAAGAGCGACGGTGAGGTTGGACGGATGCGAGATGCCAAACCTCTAGTGATAGCAGTGCAGCCGGGGATGCGCTTGCCAAATGTAAAACAGTATAAGCTACGACCTGAGGCCGACGTAGGCATAGCACCAGTAATTCAATCCCTAGTGGAACAGAAAATTATCGTGGAAACTAACAGCCCATGTAATACACCAATTTTGCCAGTGAAAAAGCCGTCGAAGGACAAATGGAGGTTTGTACAGGATTTAAGGGAGGTGAACAAGGTGATACAGGGCATACACCCACTAGTTCCAAACGGAGAAACCCTCATGATGTCAATCCCGCCGGACGCAACATACTTCACAGTTATCGACCTTTGTTCTGCGTTTTTCTCTGTGCCCATCGCGCCTGAGTCACAATACTTGTTCGCTTTCACCCATAGGGGGCGCCAGTATACTTGGACAGTACTACCTCAGGGGTTTTCAGATAGCCCCACTCTGTTTTCCCGGGCGCTACACCGCGACCTGGCGGATGTGGAATTGAAGGGAGGGTCAGTGTTGCTGCAATACGTTGACGATTTGTTGATTTGCTCCCCTTCAAAGGAGGCGTGCGAAATGGATTCCATGGCCCTATTAAAGGCCTTGGCGGCCAAAGGCCACAAAGTAGGCAGACCAAAACTTCAGTTTGTGCGGCAGGTTGTAACTTACTTGGGACACGCCATTTCGCACGGAAAACGAGAATTGGATGCTGGACGGGTGACCGCTATCATGGAGCTGCCCCGCCCTCGTTCACAACGGCAACTGCTGCGCTTCCTAGGTATGACGGGATATTGCCGCACTTGGATACTTGATTTTGCGCTGCTGGCTAAGCCACTATACGAGGCGACCAAATCAACCGCCTCGATCGAATTGGTATGGACGGAGGAATTGAGGCGATGTTTTGACGGGTTGAAAAAGGCGCTGGTCACGGCACCGTCATTAGGACTCCCGGATTATGCGAAACCATTTACCCTTTACACTCACGCCGTGGGAGGTTTCGCCCAGTCAGTTTTGACACAGACCCATGGGGATAAGGAGCGGCCGGTAGCCTACTTTAGTAAAAAGTTAGACCCGGTCGAACAAGGGTTTCCGGTGTGCCTGCAAGCCGTGGCAGCGGCCAGGTACGCAGTAGAAAGAACAGCGGACATCGTTATGGGACACCCAGTAACGCTACGGGTACCGCATTGCGTCACTTCGCTGTTGTTACAGCGAAGCACACAGCATTTGTCTAACACTAGATTAATGCAATACGAATCCGCACTGATCACTGCAGCCAACATCAAGATCGAACGTTGCACGACACTCAACCCAGCCTCACTGATGCCCACCCCTGAGGAGGGCGAACCCCATGTGTGCGCCGACGTTGTGCAGCTAGTTTACACGGTGCGATCGGATTTAAAGGACAATCCCTTAGAATACCCCGACTGTACATATTATGTCGATGGATCAGCTAGGCGCGCATGGGACGGGTCCCTGTTGTCCGGGTACGCCGTGTGCTCGGATAGCGAAACGGTGGAAAGCGGGCGTCTTCCACCTACATTTTCCGCACAGCAGGCGGAGCTGTGCGCCTTGACTAGAGCGTGCAGCTTGGCGGAAGGCCTTGCCGTCAACATTTACACAGATTCGGCTTACGCTCACGGCGTAGTCCACGATAAAGGGGCCATCTGGAAGATGAGAGGTTTTCTCACATCTGCCGGTTCAGTAATAAAGAATGGCGCGTTGGTAGAAGGGCTCCTCCGAAGTATTTTACTTCCCCGCGCTATCGCGGTAATTAAGTGTCGTGGCCACCAAAGGGCGGACACTGACGTTGCCCGGGGCAATGCAAGGGCGGACGAGGCGGCAGGAAAGGCCGCCAACCAACAGATAGAACGCAACATGCCGATGGTGACACGAGCAAAGACGACATCCGCACAGATTGCTGACATACCGACTGTGGGACCACCCGCCACACCAACTAAGGACGATATCATAAATTTGCAGAACGCTGCACCAACGGCCGAACACGAGGACTGGCTCAAGCGAGGGGCGATACGCCTCGGGCCAGGAGAAATATGGACCCTTGACGAGAAACCTCTAGCACCCCAGGCCTTACTGCCTTGGCTGGCACGCATGGCTCATCAGAATGGTCATGTGTGCCAGAGGGGGGTGATGGGACAGATAAACTACACTTGGGCAGCGCCAGGACTGTCACGGATTGTATCCGAAGTGTGCCGATCGTGTGTGGTCTGCCAGCAACACAATAGAGGGGCGCCGCCGAGACATGCACATGATGGGGGACGGCCCCCGCCTAGTGGGCCGTTCGCAACTATCGAGTTCGATTTTACAGAATTGGAACCAAGCATGTCGTTTCGCTATGTGTTGGTAATCGTAGATACGTTCACCAAATGGGTCGAAGCTTACCCATGCGTCAAGTCCGATGCCCCGACAGTAGCGAAGCGCCTCGTAAGGGATTTTATGTGCAGATTTGGCATTCCCCAGATAATTTCGTCAGATCAAGGGGGCCATTTCACGGCGCAGGTGGTCAAGGGCATCCTGAAGGCGTTGGGCGTTAAACAGTCCTTCCATTGCGTTTACCACCCACAGTCATCGGGACTTGTGGAACGAACGAATAAGACTTTAAAGAATAAACTAGCGAAACTTTGCGCAGACACAGGCTTGAGGTGGCCAGAGGCTCTCCCGCTTGCGTTGATGAGCATTCGTTCCACCCCGGGTCGCACCACGGGCCTTTCCCCCCACGAAATATTAATGGGACGACCTATGAGCTTGCCCGTTTCAGCACCAACAGACATGTCCACCCTTGCTTTGCCAGTAATGGATGACATGCTTTTGAGATTTTGCATAGGCTTGTCCAATGTGGCACGCAGCATCCATGCTCGAGTACGAGAGGCGCTGCCTGAACCAATAGGCCACGCCATCCACGACTTCCAGGCCGGCGACTGGGTGCTCGTAAAGCACTTCACCCGCAAGGCTGCTTTGGAGCCACGGTGGAAGGGACCATTCCAGGTGCTACTGGTCACACCGACGGCAGTCTTCTGCGAGAGTAAACCTTCGTGGATCCACGCCACCCATTGTAAGTTGTCCATCCCCGCACCACAAGCCACACAAGACACCGCACCTCACATTGCTGCAGACACCACACCTCACACTGCTGAAGACAATGCATCGTCTAGGGCACCACAGTCTCCTAAGGGCGGCGATGACGGTCATGATGATGGGAATGCTGGGGAACTGCCGAAAACCCCCTGCCCAAGATAGGCTCTTGAACTTTGAACTATCGAGAAAGGACCTCCCCAAGTACCCAGGACCCGACAACTATTCAGCATTTCCCCTCTACCCCGTCAAGTATATAACGGCTCGCTGGGGAGACAAAATAGCGGTGAATTGCTGTAACTTGGAAACGAGCTTTAAGTGGTTATCTGTAAGATGGGTGGAAGCTATAGTGCAACACAATAAGACACCACAGGCACGCATGACAAGACCACGCCTAGTCCTGACTAAGGTTAGGAAAGTGGAAAATGGAACATATGGGGACATAAGCAGCCGATATGCCCCAGGATATCGATGGGGCAAGGGCATTGAGAATACGACCCTCATGTTGCATTATACCCCCATTGGTCCGGATACAACAATGATACTTGAATGTGGAATATGGCCCCCTCGCACGACAATCCCAAATGGAACTACACCCTACTTACGACCTAGTTGCGCCGCTTACGTCATTAAAACCCCGCCTGCCCAGGAAGTAAGAAGGAAGCCAGAGGAGAACACATACTGGAAGGTCGCACGGCATATGGCCACATTACAGAACAGGACACGGTGTTGGATGTGTATGCACCTTCCCCGCACCAGCACAGCAGGAATACCAATGGTAGTGTTACCCCTATCACTCAATGATTTGTGCTCAAAGCCACTAGACACCAAATGCCTTAGTACAACCCTGACAAGCCAAGGTTCTGACGAAACCGCGTGTAAACGAGTTTTCCAGTACTCGCCCCCCATCCAGCCCCGACACTTTGAGGAACGTCCGGCGCCGGTTTGGGTTAAGCCGGCTAAGGGGGCCCTCTGCTTAGAAGGAAAGGGCCAAATAATGGTAGGTAAATCCGTGTGTAGAGATACCCTCCTCGCGGACCCTAGGGAAGGGAAACACATGCTGTTAGTAAATGTTACAAGTTCGCCCTTACATAACCTCACACACCTCCAGTTGGCATGGGAAGGGGAAAACGGAACAAACACTATCGCAGACCTTCGCACTTGCATGACCACTCATTTAGTGGCTCCACACGGAACCATGTTTGTATGCGGGAACAAAGCTTACCCGTATTTACCTGATAATTGGGGAGGAATTTGCTATTTAGGATCAGTTTTCCCAGAAATGGAAATGCGACAACACTTGCATAATACCCCTGCACTCATAAGGACACAACGAAGCACCTATTGGCACGACGACGGCACCACCACCTTACACGGCGCTGATTGGGAGAAGGCCGTTAGTTTCTTCTTCCCATGGGCTGGGACGGTCATGAGCAGCTACCGCATTGACAAAATTGCGTTAATCTTAGAAAGTGTGGCCAACGCCACCGCTACAGCACATGACGAAATGTTGGACACAGTTGTCCACCTGCGTACAATGGTTATGCAAAATAGGGTTGCGTTAGATATGCTATTGGCAGAACGAGGAGGGGTATGTGGGATAATTGAGGGTAGATGTTGCACTTTTATTCCTGATCCCTCCCAGGGGGTCAGTGCTGCTATTATAAGGTTAAGGGAAAGTGCTCATACATTGACAAGGGATCGAATGGATCGGGAAGCCTCCCACCAGTGGCTTACCGACTGGTTCAAAGGGTGGACAGGTACGATAGTAAAGTGGGTACTGACCGCCTTGGCAATAGTCCTTGGAATCGTGGTTAGTTGTGTAATAATCAAGGCTTTAGTCCTTGCGTGTGTGAGAAAGTTTTCCACAGGATGGACACTGAAGACGACAACAGAAAAGGCCATGGTGATGATCGACAAGCTGATCGCAGGTCCAGATGACACACCGGCCGTCGACGTGACTGCCGACCGCGGATCCTGGAACGACGACCCGAACGAGCCACTGGGCCGCGACAATGAGATCTCCGCTTCCGAAGATTGTTCTTCCATTGTTGATATCACCGATAATGATGTCGATTACACTTTTGCGGACCTCGAAGCATTTCAGGCTGCCAGGAGGCCGTTTACTCTGGGCCCCAACACGTCGCATGCAGACGTCAACGAGTTCCTAAGGGACTCCTCTCGTTTCTTCTCGATGTGCAAGGCCGTGACTATTGGTGGCCGCCGACGCCGCAGGCCTACGCCACCTGAGAATAATGTTACTGTCGATGTTACCAATGATGATGTGGGCCACTTGCAAGGGTCCCCGACTGATGTTTATGTCTCAATGCAGGCCTTGCCTCTTTATGTTTCACGAGCTCACCTTTATGTCTCACAAGCTCACAGTGAGTCAAACGCCACTGACCCAGTCCGGGATTTGGACCCAGCTGCTAACCCAAGCCCGGATGGAGAGGAACTCGATCGTGGAGATACTCTGAGTTCCGAGTCTGATTGTTTTACGAATTCGTCCAGAGATAGCAGCGATGCAAGCAGCATCGCCTCGGACGATCTCGACTTTGACCCAAAGGAAGTTTCTCTCCCACCTTTGGACCGTTATGCTTTATTTTATGGCCATAGGTTTGAGCCACCTGATACTGACGATGTTGTGTCTTCCCCAGATCACCAGCATGTAAGAGACCTCATGAACATGAATATCGATTGAGCGCTGGAGATCTACAAGGATTTCACCTGGGGAAGCCTGGGCGAGCTCCAGTCGGGGGGGAGTCCGGCCGCACCTCTGTGGGCAAAGGGTGGGTCGGAGATCTTCCTGGGTGTGGACCCCGGTGGAACCAGAGGTCTTCGTTGTGGATTTGACGCGCTATTCGATCTTCATGCCTCTACGGTCTCACCTCATACACCCATCTACACCTGACTTACATCATACACCCACTTACACCCACTTACACCCACACACCCGCGGATCACCCTGCTGAGTGCGATGTGCGGTACGGGGTACGGGACATGCTCACTGGGCTGCATTCGCGTGGTACGTTACGTTTAGTGAACCCTTTACACTGTCTCTCTCACCTCTCTTGGTGGATTTTGTATGCCATTTGATCACTCCGCTTTTCGGATTTACATTGCATACTCACATACAGACGCGAATCATCCTACTGAGTGTGTGTGGTGCTTTGGTACGGGACATGCTTACTGGGCTGCCTTCGCGTGATATGTTGAATGACTTTCCTGATTGGTTTTGTTTCTGCTTTGTTTGAAATAAAGGCCTTTGATTGGCTCGTAGATAACTTTGTATCTTAGATCCAAAAGGGCGGTATGTAGGGAGCTGTAATGCCCCTCCCCCTTTGTATATCCTTGCTGCTTTACCAATTACCAAGTATAACCAATTATATGTTTTGTTTTGACTGACTGCTGTACTCTTTTATAATACTTAGTTCTTTCTTGTGCATTGAGGATGTGTAATATCCTAATAAGGAGTTCTTTGCCTGTGAGCTCTTGGCCTGCGTGGGCACAATCTCTAGTTCCCCTTCCCTGGCCTTGGAGGCAACTGTTATCTCTCTGCCTCCCTCTAGACTTTGCCAATATCCTGTATTTGACACATTTATGAGTGTCCCCTCCCTTTGTACTTTCCCAACCAAGGTTCTATACAGAACGTTGTAAACATGTTGCCACATATGGCTGACCATCTCCTTATCTAAGTTAAACTATGAGTGGCCTTGATGAGCTTCCTCTAACTAACTGAACAACAGGATGGGACTATGGTGGGAGGGCCAATGAGCCCATTCTGTCTCTGTATCTTGTGAGCTAAAACCACACCCGATATTCCTTATATAAAGCAAGTTTAAATCGAATCACTTCAGAGCATCTTGTTGTAGTGTTGGTCATTCCATGTGAACCTTCCTGCGACACCTGCTCCCGCAAGCTTGTGTAATCGAGTAATAAATATATCCGTTGCTCCTTTTCTCTGAGTCTTCTGAGTCCCAAGTTCTAAGTCTCAATCCGACATATATATATATATGTATATATATATATATGTATATGTATATATATATATATATATATATATATATATATATATATATATATATATATATATACACACCAGCAAAGGTACCCGTCCGTGACGGGTTCGTAGATTTCTCACCTGAAATGAGCAATTTCCTTTGGTGTATTGATAGAAATGGGAATTCAGTGTAAATATTCAGTGAGCAGATGTCGCAATGGGTGCAGCTGGTAACCTTGACAACCTCGTTCCATTCTATCAGCTAAGATTTCCAATCCGTACTTGTTGTACCTTCGAAGTACTGCTCAGGAGTGAAGGTGATAGTATGAAAGCTCAGCTCGGAAATGGTTTAGGCATGTTTTTGGCCTACAGCTTGATGGAAGATCACCAAAGTTCTTTCCATACCAACTGACAACCAGGCACCTATCCCTCTCGACATCGTTTCTTCAGCTCCGACCTCCCCCCTCTCTCTATATCCACCATAGCTTTGCTTTCAGCAATTTCCCACAGCATTTCATTATGGTTTCCCATTCGATGATCCATAGATCAGTAGTTTCAGTTTCACGGTTCAACATCAGTTTCACTTTGAGATATCAGTTTAGATTCATTATCGCAACTTGTGATGCGACGTGAATAGTGCATGGAAAAGGTCGGCAAAACTGATTTGGAGAGGAAAGTTTTTCGAATTATCTAAGGAGTCTAAAGTTTTTTTTCGGGTCATAAAGGGGTCTAAAGTTTTTCAAGAATCAATGATCTTAATAGGGCCAAAAGGTGTCGAAGGACGAAAGAGCAAAAGGAGTCAAAAGTGTCCAAATCATACTAAAATTCGCCATTTGTGTCTGTCTGATGAATTTTTGACGCCAATACATTCTGTCGTTACTTATCCAATCTCAACCAAACTTGACAGGATGACCAAGGGTTACATAATGAAGGTTGTAGCGCATTCATTTGCCCCCCTCCCCAAGGAGGTTTTCTTCCCCGAGCGGGGTTTCCCCGCCATTGCCGTCAATGGGTTGCGAGGTGTATAGCCATATTAAGTTAGCTTTATCGTGGCGTCTTTCCAAGGCCGCTTCGAATAACAAAACTAACGATAATAGCGTAATATTAATGTTTTTACAAAGCAATATTAATACCAATAATATCCCACCACCCCAAGAGGTTTTTCCAGCAAGTCAACGTATATAAATAGCTTATCATGGCGTTTTTGTGGGAGCAACGGCCTCCACCAGAAGTAATGAACATTAATGAACAGTAATGAATATTATGAACCACAAACACGTATGATTAGCTTTTTAAACAGTCGCTAATGCTGTTTATAACACTAAATGAAAAAATTTGGAGGAATCCTGACATGCGTGAGGTAAGTTTTACTTACAGAACTCAGCGAAAACAACTCTACTCGAGGTACCCCATAAGTGATGGGTTAATAACGACCCTTCCTGGCGCTAACGTGGCGTTTTTCGTCGTGAACTTTTGATACTTACTCCTTCTGTTTAACACGAAACTGAAAGGGAGGAAGCCCGGGGTGTTCTCATTTACCAAGCAGCTAGCTAGCGCTTGCCAAGCCAGCCGTTCCTTAACGGTTTTGAATGGAATGCTTGCTCAAATGTTTAAACCACTTGGCGATCTCTCCACAAGAAACTTGGTAAATGAACACACACCCAATGTGAACTGGTACTCAATTTGCCGACCTCGGTAGGATGACAGGCTGAGTCAACCCCCCTGGTGTTAAGGGGGAGGAGGAGGGGGAGGGGGAAGAGGAGGGGAGGGGAACGGGGGGGAGGGGGGAGGGGGAAGGGGGGGAGGAGGAGGGGAGGGGGAAGAGGAGGGGAGGGGAACAGGGGGGAGGGGAGGGTGTGGGGGTGCCCGGGGGAAGAAGGGCACCTCCCCCCTCCTCCTCCCCCTCCCCCCCCTCCCCCCTTTCCCCCTCCCCCCTACCCCCCATTCCCCTCCCCTCCTCTTCCCCCTCCCCTCCTCCTCCCCCTCCCCTCCTCCTCCCCCTTAACACCAGGGGGGTTGACTCAGCCTGTCATCCTACCGAGGTCGGCAAATTGAGTACCAGTTCACTGGTAATTCCCTGTGTGCAGCAAGAGGCGCCTAACAGGGTTGGCGGCACGAACCCGGAAGTCGGAACTCATTGTCGTCAAATAAATGTAGCATGTATGTTTCACTCTCTGTCACATGCCGTTGGTCCCATGTCAATCGGATGAAGTTGAAAAATTAAGATTACGAAGTTTCTCTGGGACGTACTGATTCCGAATAATGAAGTTGAAAAATTAACGTTCCGAAATACACTAATTACGCTAACAGAAGCGCTGACGCTGCGAAGCGCTAGAGGGAGCGCTGCGCTCCCTCCCTTCGATTCCCTCCCTCTTCTGCTAGCGCTTCTGCGCTAATACGCTAATTTTAAAACCCGAAGTTTTTTTTAATTTAAGGTGTGCTGTAGTTGCTCTGAGACGTACTGATTCCGAATATGCCTTTGGTTTTTCTCTGCGATGAGTAGTTCTCGAGTTATAAGAGGACAAACAAACAAACATACTTTACTGCTTTATATATATAGATATATACACAGACTTGGCATTTAATATGGAATATATTTTTTGTGGGGGTGAACGTACTTTTCAAGTTGACTTAGAACCAAAAGTTCATTGGAATTATGTTGAAATTATTCTAGATTTTGTTAATGTGACCTTTAAAAGAAACAAAAACCACATTTGACATTTCGAAACAAATAAATTGATCCTTGAAAGTGATGAAAACTGATATCGAACTCAATTCATGGACAGTACCGTGTTAAGCTTCTGTATGTTTTCCAGAAGTATCTCTTTATTTTGCACATTAGCCCAATTTTTTTTTAACAAAAACAAAAGTTAAATTACGACTGGGATTACGGACAGTAGAATTACAGTTCAGTACTTCGTGTAACCCCCACGAGCATTCAGGAGAGCACGTACACGTTGAGGCATGCTGTTCACGAGATTTGCCAAGGTTTGGACAGGAATCCCTTGCCATGCAGTGACAATAGCCTGCTGCAATTCACGCACAGAGGACGGCTGCTGGTCCAAGTGGTCGATTTGACGCGTTAATTCTGCCAACAAGTTCTCTATCGGATTCATATCCGGGGACATGGCAGGCCACTCCATATGCTCTACACCACGGTCAGCAAGAAAGTGTTGGATCATGCGAGCACGATGAGGCCGTGCATTGTCATCTTGGAAGACAAAGTTTACTCGAAAGGCTGCACGAGCAAATTGAAGCAATGTTTCTTCCAGAATGGCCCTGCACTTGAACTGGTTCAGGTTTCCATTCAGAACAACCAGGTCAGTTTTGCCTCCTGCATGAAAAGCAGCCCAAACGGTCACCCCACCACTTCCAGCTTGGACTCTTGGCACTATACAATCTTTGTTGTAGGCTTCATGCACTTGTCTGCGCACTCGGACGCGGCCATCTTGACGATAGACCAGAAATCTAGACTCGTCACTGAAGGTCACGTGATTCCAGTGTCCTGGCTGCCATTGACGGTGCTCTCTGGCCCACTGCAATCGGCGCTGGCGGTGTTGTCTGGTCAGGCATGGCTTTCTCACGGGACGCCTGGCACGATAGCCTGCTTGAACCAGTCGTTGGTTGACTAGCTTTCTGGATACAGGCACATTTGTCAGTTGCTGCCACTCAGCCCTAAGCCGATTAGCTGACTTGGTACGGCCATTGCGGACTAACCGGTGCAGCTGGTGATCATCCCTCATTGTGGTTCTGCGGGGACGTCCCGGCCTCGGTATTGGAGGAGGGACACCCCTCTGAGCATTTCGTTTCAGGATCTTTGACACCTGACCTTGAGTGATGCCATACTGCCGAGCAATAACACTCTGTTTCATGCCGTAATTTCGTAAAGCCACCACTCCATGACAAACAGTATTGTCGAGTTGACGGACCATCTCCAGAGGAAGTGGCAATAACTTTTGGAGATGTGCAGCAGTTGTTTTCCACTAATACAGAACGCAATAACCCTTGTATACCCGACTGTGAAGCCAATCATCAAATGCACCTGTCTGTACATTTTGCCACGCCACCTGTGACATAATCCTGTTGTTGACTTCTTGCTGCGACAGACAATCAGTGACATGGTTCTTTTAACAAATAAATCACCAAAGTGTAAAAGAAACTCACCAGATTGATATACTGAGTTAAGAAAGTAAACCCAAGTCAAGAAAAAAAATATTCCATATTAAATGCCAAGTCTGTATATATATATATATATTTTCACACACACATATATATATATATATATATATATATATATATATATATATATATATATATATATATATATATATATATATATATATTTATATATATATATACATATATATATATATAATATATATATATATACATATATATATATATACATATATATATATATATATATATATATATATATATATATATATATATATATATATATATATATACAGTCACGTGAAACAGTAAGTACACCCCATGTAAAGTTTTGACTTTTTCAACATATTTCAACATACAGCTATTTGATCTTCATTTCAACAATATTGATAGATAAAGGTGATATAATATAACAAATATCATGAAACATTTACATTTTGTAGTCCATTGTATAATTTAAATAAACATAAATGCAAATTTCGCATGTGGAAAAAGTAAGTACACCCCTACATTTATCACGACTTCAAATACCTAAAATTAGAATCAGGTGCACCAGCTCAGGTGCAAATGATTAGAACATCGTTAGGGAGGATCTTGGAGGAACCTGTCTTACTTAAACCTCAGACATTTCGTTTGGTTTACTCTTTGTTGTTGAAGTGTGTGGCGTCACAATGCCAAAATCAAAAGAGCTATCTGAGGCCTTCAGAAAGAAGGTTATCGATGCCTACGAGTCTGGGAAGGGATTTAAAAAGATCTCCAAACAATTTGAAATCAATCATTCGACTGTCCGGAAGATCATCTACAAGTGGAGAAGATTCCAAACAACTGCCAACTTGTTCAGGCCAGGCTGCCCCAGCAAGTTCAGCCCGAGAGCAGACCGCAAGATGCTGAAAGAAGTCTCTAAGAACCCCAGAATGTCCTCACGGGACCGACAGGTAGCTCTTGCCACTGTTGATGTCAAAGTGCACGAGTCTACCATTAGAAAGAGGCTGCACAAATTTGATCTACATGGGAGGTGTGCCTGGAGGAAACCTTTTCTGTCCAGAAAAACATCACGGCAAGACTAAAGTTTGCCAATAAACACCTAGGCAAAGATCATCACTTCTGGAACAAGGTGCTCTGGACAGACGAGTCAAAGGTAGACCTATTTGGCCACAGTACCAGAAGACATGTTTGGCGAAAACCAAAGACAGCATTTGACTACAAGAACCTGATACCAACTGCAAAGCATGGTGGTGGAAATATTATGGTTTGGGGCAGCTTTGCTGCATCAGGGCCTGGGCAGCTCACCATCATAGAATCCACTATGAATTCTTCATTGTACCAGAGGGTGCTTGAGAATAATGTGAGGACATCTGTCGGAACGTTGAAGTTCAATCGAAGGTGGACCTTGCAACATGACAATGACCCTAAACATACCAGTAAATCCACCAAGGAATGACTGAAAAGAAAGAAATGGAGGTTTCTGGAATGGCCAAGTCAAAGCCCGGATCTAAATCCCATCGAGATGTTGTGGGGGGATTTGAAACGAGCTGTGCATGCAAGAAACCTCTCAAACATCGCAGAGCTGAAAGAATTCTGCATGGAGTGGGAAACAATTTCTCCCAGTCAATGTCAGAGACTGGTAGACAGTTATAAGAAACGCCTACTTCAGCTTGTTTCTGCCAAAGGGGGTAATACCACCTATTAGAGCCAAAGGTGTACTTACTTTTTCCAAATGTGAAATTTGCATTTATGTTTATTTAAATTATACAATGGACTACAAAATGTAAATATGAATGATATTTGTTATATTATATCACCTTTATCTATCAATATTGTTGAAATGAAGATCAAATAGCTGTATGTTGAAATATGTTGAAAAAGTCAAAACTTTACATGGGGTGTACTTACTTTTTCACGTGACTGTGTATATATATATATATATGTATACAACAACAACAACAACAACAACAACATGCATTTTAAGGCCATTTTCCCTGCAAGAGCGGGGGTTAGCCTTGCGGTCCCCATGACAATCTTCTCCATTTTGCCCTATTTTCTGCATCTCTCCTTGTTAACCCCCTTACCCGCATGTCTTCTTCCACCGTCTTTAGCCAAGTCTTTCTCGGTCTTCCCCATCCTCTACTTCCTTCTACATTCGTTTCCATCACTCTTCTCAACCAGTCACTTTCATCCTTCCTCAACACATGACCAAACCATCTCAACCTGTTCCTCTTCACAGCATCAATCACAGGCTCTATTCCCATCATCTTTCGCAATTCATCATTTGTCTTCCTCTCTCTCAGCGACACTCCGCACATCCACCGAACCATTCGCATTTCCACCCTTTCCAGCCTTCGATGCTGCTCTACATTCATGACCCATGTCTCGCTCCCATATATCATAACACTTCTCACACATGCAGCAGACACCTTTCCCTTCAGCTTCAACGACACTCCCCTCCTCATCAGCACGCCACTCAGTTCCCGAAACTTCTTCCATGCACATCTCACTCTTGCAACCGTTGCCGAGTCTGATCCACCTTCTCCATTCAGCATGTCTCCGAGATAGCAAAATGTTTTCACACCTTCCAGCTTCACGCCGTCTCCAAGATCCAACTCAACATTTCCTCCATCTGCAGCTCCCTCTGTGCACACCTTACATTTGAATGTAGCTGCCACACTGGTTAATGACCCTCACAGACCACTACATTTTTGATGAACCCACTCAGCGCACATTGTACATTGAATGGAGTTCACTCCGACACCCTTCCTGCACACAGCACAGGGCCACTTCCCAGTTCTTTCCACCTCACCACATGCTTTACCACTTGCCATCACCTTTGTATTTCCTATATTCACCTTCAGACCTTTTGTCTCCATACTTTCCTTCCACTTGTTCATCTTTTCCTTCAGTCCATCCATACTTTCCGCAATCAACACCAGATCATCTGCATACAACAACTCCCACGGTAAACCCTCCTTTACGGTCTGAGCCAGCACCTCCATCACAGCTACAAATAGTAGTGGACTTAGTACCGACCCCTGATGCACTCCCACCTTCACCTCAAACTCACCACTGTTCCCGTCCTTCGTCCTTACAGCTGTGCGCGCTCTTTTGTACATTGCCATCACAACTCTGATCAACCATTCCTCCACTTCTAACTTCCTCAATGCCCATGTCAATACTTTGCGTGGAACCCTATCGAATGCTTTCTCCAGATCAACAAACCCAAGAAACAACTTCTTCCTCTTCTCCATGTACTTCTCCTGCAACTGCCTCACAATAAAGAGCGCGTCTGTCGTTCCTCTTCCTGGCATAAATCCAAACTGCATTTCGTCGATCTTCACCTTCTTCCTTATCCTCTTCTCCAACACCCTTTCCAATACCTTCATTCCATGCTCCAATAACTTTATCGCTCGGTACGAGCCACACTCCAGAGGGTCACCTTTCCCCTTGTATAGAGGGACAAGGGTACTCAGTTCCCAATCCACTGGAATGCGGCCTTCTTTCACCACCAGATTACAGATCTCTGTCATTCTCTTCACACCCCAACTTCCTGCTGCCTTCAACATATCTCCCACAACTCCCGTCGGCCCTCCCGCTTTTCTACTCTTCATTGCTTTTATCGCTTCCTCAACTTCCTTCTCGGTTATCTTCTCTGCCGGTCCTAAAACTGGGTTACTCTCTATGTTGCCATCCCATTCATTCTCTGTATTCAACAGCATTTCCATATATCTTTTCCATCTTCCTTTAATTCCATCTGGGTCGACAACGATTTGTCCCACTTCATCCTTCAAGCAACTCACCCCCATCACATCACACCTCTCTTTCGCTATCTGCTTTGCAATCCTGAATACCGCTCTTTGACCCTCTTCCGAATCCAAGCGTTCTCCGAACATTTTCCGACATGTCTCCTGCGCCTTTGCTACCTCTTTCTTTGCAGCCTTCTTGGCTGCCTTATAACTTTCATGCTCTGCTTTTTCTGCTCCCGTACCCTCCGCCTTCTGCCACTCCTTGAACTTCTTCCTCTTCTCGTCAATCCTCTTTCCAACTTCATCATCCCACCACCATGTTTCCGAGTGCCTGGGTGGTCCTTTTGTCCATCCACATACCTCACC
The DNA here is from genome assembly GCF_964187855.1 of Myxine glutinosa. Classification (NCBI taxonomy): domain Eukaryota; kingdom Metazoa; phylum Chordata; class Myxini; order Myxiniformes; family Myxinidae; genus Myxine; species Myxine glutinosa. The sequence continues at coordinate 54,696 of NW_027617524.1, read as the reverse complement.
AACGGCTCCCAACAGACTATCTTTCATTGACATCCAACCACTTTCAAGCTCAACCACATCATCCTCGACCCGACTCAGCCTCTCTTTTAATGCCTCCCTTACTGTCACCTCTTTCAACCTCCACACCTTCATTCTCGGTTGGTACTTCACCCGCCAAGCTCTCCTTGCACCTTTCACCCTTATGTCGCAGACAACCAAGTGGTGCTGTGAAACAGCCTCCTCCCCCGGGATCACCTTTGTGTCCCGGAGGTGCCCCCCATCTCGCCTACGCACCATCAGGTAGTCAACAGTTGTCGTCGACCCACCTGACATGTATGTAACAAGCTTATTATCCCCTTTCTGGAACTGAGTATTACAAATCAACAAATCAGCTCCATCAGCAAACTCCAAAATCCTTTCACCTTCTCCATTTCTCACACCATATCCGTAACCCCCATGACCTCCCTCAAAACCGTCCATACTCCTTCCCACATGTCTATTTAGGTCTCCTCCTACCACAACAACTTCCTCATCTTTCACGTTTTCCATCAGCTTCTCTATCGCACACCAGAACTTGTCCTTCGCTTCATCGCTCCGACCAACCTGCGGAGCATATCCCGAAATGATGTTCACCAAGAGCTTTCCAATCATCATTTTCACCATCATCAACCTTTCACTCACTCTAGTCAGACTCACCACACTGTCGACAAACTCCTCAGAAAACAGGACACCAACACCATTCACGCCCTCCGGGCACCCTTGCCACACAAACTTGTATTTCTGTCCCTGCCTACCCTTCACCATTCTCACACCACTTCCCTTCCATCTCGTCTCTTGCACACAACATATGTCCACAGTTCTTCTGACCAATACTTCCACCACTTCTCCTGATCTCCCTGTCATTGTCCCTACATTCCATGTCCCAAACCTCAGAAACCGATCTCCACTTCGGGCTGTACCCTGCCCATATGTAGTTGTAATTGTCATGGTTCTCTTTTTGAGGCAATGTTTTTATGGCCGGATGCCCTTCCTGACGCCAACCCTCTTAGTCGCCTCTTACGCAGGGATACGGTGTACCTATTCTAACCAGGGTACACACCGTAATGTGAATATATAATATAATCGAATACACCAGGGTGAATATATAATATAATCTTCCCGACCCGAACTCCGGGGATGGGAAGTAAACAGACCGCTCAGATTTCCCTAACTTCGGGAAAGGGGGGGTAACAAAACAAACTGAAAGAAAGATAAACGAAAGGAAAAAAAAAGGGAAATAGAGGTTTAAGATGAAAGAGCAAACACCGATAGGGTGACGCCCAAAAACGACGAACCCAAACCAGCAATCACCCTGTGCTCTCCGGCTCTCTCTCCCGTCTCAACATATATGGGAAACACAGGGAAAACTCCACGAACAGACACAGGGACACAAAGGGGTGAACGGGGGGGGGGGGGGGGGGGGGGGAAGGGAGCAACAACACAGAGCACTCACAGGCCTCCACAAGCAGACGCCATGACAGTACAACCAGCATTGTCCATTATATATATATGCAGTGCCTGTCTTGTCACTGAAGTACTCTCTCAAACTTGTGTGAAATCGTACCAAACTTCAGGTCTGCACATACCCCTCTCGTGTGCATGTCTTGAGGACCTTTTGGGTTTTGAAATTTCTTGACGTGAAATCTACTATAAGAGAGCCGTTTGTCTGTCTTTGTGTGTCGCCATTTTTCTCAGGAATGGCTGAACGAATCTTCGTGAAACTTTCAGAGGTTCATCAGTGAGTGCCGAGGAGTGCTTTAGGCCAAAAAAAAAACAAAAAAAAAAACATTTTTTGGATTTCTTAAAAACTGCTTTGTAGTGCCTGAGCCTTTGCAGCGACATGAAAGGTAATATTAAATTATCCCCAATTAGTGGGTGTGCAATATCATGTTAAATAGAAATGTTCCTTATTGGGTGTTGGTTGTTGTTTCATATGCAGCCTGTGGCTGCTGGTTGCATCATTTCTCTGGAAGCACATTAGTGCCGCTGACGCAGTGCCCCAATTACCAGTTAGGTTGTATTCAATTTGCCGACCTTGGAAGGTTGACAGGCTGAGTCAACCCCCTGGCGTTAATTCAATGATCGACCAAGATTTCAACTCAGGATCCGAGGATCCCAAGCCAGCACCCTAACCGTGAGGCCAACACTAGGCTTTGGGTGTATGTAGGGGAGTGTTTGATGCACCCACAAAAATACAGAAAAAAAACCAAATTGATTTCTTCAAAATGCCAACAGGATTAGAATATCACCTGGCAACGTCGGGTATGCCTGCTCGTTGCTTATAAAAATGTAATATCACGAATATTACAAATACACTTTTGCAAAATAAATGTTTGTATTGTAGCGGCTACCGCTGGGTATACACAATCGCCTTGCACCTACCGAGGACGCAGAGCGATCACCATGCCGGGCTCGCCCAGGACGCCCGGGCACGCCCAGCCTCGCCTTTCCAGGGCTCATCCAGGACGCCCGAGCATGCCCGCTCTCGACTTGCCAGGCCTCGTCCAGGACGCCCGGGCATGTCCAGACTCGCCTTTCCAGGGTTCGCCCAGAACGCCCGGGCACGCCCAGCCTCACCTTTCCAGGGCTCGTCCAGGACGCCCGGGCATGCCCGCTCTCGACTTGCCAGGCCTCGTCCAGGACGCCCGGGCATGTCCAGACTCGCCTTTCCAGGGTTCGCCCAGGACGCCCGGGCACGCCCGGTCTCGCCTTTCCCGGGCAAACGCTCCGGGATAATGTGTATATATATTGCTGCCCGATAAACGGGCTTTTCAGAGTACCCGAGTTGATTTGACACAATAAAGAAACTCGGACGAATTCCAGCTTTTTGTCGCGTCCATTCTTCCGATTTACGTTGGAGCACACACAGCTCCTACAGTATTATGATTGGTGAAGATCATGACAACAAAGCAACTCACATACAGTCTCATTATCATCAGTTAAAACAGGCCTGTCCCTGTGCAGCGACATGTGGTAAGTCGAGCGTAGCGAGCCGATTACACACACACACACACACATATACACATACACTGATGCTAATGACATATATATATATATATATATATATGTCATTATCATCAGTGTGTGTGTGTGTGTGTGTGGGTGTGTATGTCTGTGTGTATGTGTGTATATATACACAGGGTGAGTCAAAAGTAGCACCCAAATTCTGTTTTTTCGGCTTTCTGTTCTGTTTCTGTTCTGGCGAATTTTCCCCCGAATAAATGGTTAGACAAATATGTCATTCATTTATTTCTACCTTCTTGTACACTGTAATACAAATTGCAAGCAAACAATCAACTGACAGTAATATATCTATCTATCTATATATATATATATATATATATATATATATATATATATATATATATATATATATATACATATATATATATATATATATATTGTTACGGTCCGCGGATTAGGATGTTATTTTTACCGAGCGGAGGTATAACCGCGGCCGAACAGTTGTTCCCTGACTAAACCCGATTCACCCAAAACGTTGGCCGTATCGCGCCACCGCTATTCAATCGGGAAAAGACTAAGACGACATGGATGTGAAGAAAAGGAAGACGAAGGCAAAGAAAGGTTTGAAATACGATTACTATTTATTACTATTTACAGGCTCAAAGTAACCAAGGAGAAGGAAAGATAATAAAATAATATACAGAAGCTTTTAGAGACACAGGGAAAATACTAGCTTACCTAACAGGCTTAATTACTACCCAGGACAGAACAAACGAAGACACAGACTCACGCGGGGAATTGCAGAGTGGATTGGCTGGAAGGAGGAGTGTGGCTGGAGGGGGAGGACGGCACGGAGCTGGCTGGAGCTTGATCCCGCACGGGACGTCGGGCTGGACCTCGACGGCCGCTGATGCCACCGAGCCTGTCGTGTGCGCGGGATCATGGGTCGGAGCTGCTTGGTGGAGCCGACGCGCTGGTGGGGGGTCTGGCGTAACGGGTTCTCTCCTCTCTCTTTCTTGGTCCAACCACTCTTTCTCCACCGACAACTCAACGCAACGCAACCACTCAACGCAACCACTGACCACCCCTGACGACCAACTCAGCTCCTGTCATGGACCTCTCTACGCGCTCAGCTCAGCCTTTCAGCTCATCTCTTGGACTCATCTCTCGTGGGGGCGTCTCTCATGGGTTATATATAGCCCCACCCTTGAACCTTTTCGAACCTCCCCGATCGCTCTTCCTCCGCCCTCTCAAACCAAACCCCCCGTGCTTGGTTGGTTGTTCGGGGCCGGGCCACTCCTCCCCTCTCTGACGAGGTGGGGACCCGCCTTTCTTCCCCAACCCTGCCTCGTGGACAATGGTGGTTGAAGAAAACCGCCCAAAATGCAGTTGGCCATTGAAATGAAATGAAAGGGGATCTACTCTTATTTCACTTGGTGCAATGGAGTATTTAAATTAATGGGAGACACGGCCTTACCCTAAGACACATAATAAGATATAAGCTACTGAACAAGGGTTTTATCGGGTCCTGCAATGTGGTGTTTCATGGAATAACTACCGAGACGCCCTTTGACCTTTACACTACGGAGGTATTTACAAGGATCATGACATTTACAAAGGGTGATCTTTACAACAATTTACACTACAACAACAAAAAAAAAGAACCATTTTCATATCCACAACAATATATATATATATCTATATATATATATATATATATATATATATATATATATATATATCTATCTATATATATATATATATATCTATATATATATATATATCTATATATATATCTATATATATATATATATATCTATATCTATATATATATATCTATATATATATATATCTATATATATATATATATATATATATATATATATATATATATATATATATATATATATATATATATATATATATATATATATATATATATACACACATACATACATACATATATATTGTAACGAATTTGAGAAGTGTAACGAATTTGAGAAAATGTAAAGAAAGTGAGAATTATGGTTTTGTTGTGTGTAAATGGCACCTTCCGTAATGTAAAGAAAGGTCGAAGCTCGTCCTCTTAGTTAATTCCATAAACCTACACACAGGACACCATATATCCTTTTAAATAGTTCGTCCCTTATTCTATGTAGGTTAAGGATGTGTTTCCCAATAGTTTGACTCTTCATTGCACCGAATTAAATAAGAGTAGGCCCCTCCGACGCCCCATGGCAGCTTCCAAGTGCCAGGTTTGCCAGGTTTGCTGCATTTGACTCTTTAGCCACTTTGCTGCATTTTCATCTCCCGTCCACTTTGCTGCATTTGACTCCATTACGCACGAGGTAACCACGAAGAAGAAAGGCGGGTCTCCACCTCGTCATAGAGGGGAGGAGTAAGTCGACCCCGCTCATCCAACCCAAAACGCGGGGTTTGGCTTGAGAGGGTGGAGAGAGAACGCTTGGGGGAGGTTCGCAAAGGTTCAAGGGCGGGGCCTATATAACCCGCCGCGGGACGCTCCCCAGAGAGATGAGCTGAGAGGAGAGATGAGTTCTGAGTCCAAGAGATGCGCTGGAGATGAGCAAGTGTGACCAAGCGCCGTGATACGTGCCACGCTGCAGGAGAAACGGACCGAGGCAACGCAAGGAGCGCGCGAGGCAGCAGTGCGGAGAAAGGAACTTCGCCCGCGCAGTTTGGGACCGCGGGAGTATGTGCGACCGCGGCTCGGCTTCTTGACGGCGGCGCCTTCTGGCCCGACCGTGCCCATTCCCCGCTGAACCTTCCTTGCCTCTCAAAGCCATCCATCTCCCAAGCCATTCGTTCCTGCCATCATTTCCCCGTGTAAGTGTGAATGTTTGTCCGTCTTCCACGTTGTCCTGGGGTTTATTAATTAAGCTTGTATAGGTAAGCTAATGATTTCACTGTGTCTCCTGCTCCTTCCATTTTCTGTATATAACCTTGACTGCTCTCTTTGCTTTGGCTTGTGTAAATAATTAATAAATCCTGTTATTCCTCCGTACTTCTTCTTCTTCTTCATTCTCGTTCGGTCGCTTTAGTGGTTTCAATATTGAGTGTACGTGGTGCGATTCGGCCAACGTTCAGGATCGGGTTTAGTGAAGGATAATGACTCGAACTTCGGGTTGCTAAAAACCGCTCGGCAATCAAGTAACATCTTATCCGCGGTACGAACGGGGCTGTGCACCGGCCTTTCCGGAGGCCGCGGTGCAGCTTCAGGGACCACGTCGGTCAGCAATAATCGAGGGGACTAATCCTCCCTCAAGGCGGAACCATAGGCCGACGTTGGGTTCTGTAACAATTGGTGTCTGGGAGTGAGATTTGAGGCCCGAACCAAATTTTTAATAACTTCAAAAAAATTTGGTCAAAAATTAAGAGCGCCCGAAATTGTTTTATAAAATCCTAAATTTGGAAATCGTGCCATGGACAATCAAGGCGATCGGATGCAGGTGGGTGAACTAGAAGAGGGGTTATGGGTAACCCAGGACCACAGGGAAGAAATGGAGGAGGAGAACAATGGCAATGTGGTTGAGGGAGTTTCAGGTGCACAAAATGGTGCCCTCGCGCACGTGGTTGGAGAGGCGCAAAATGCCGCCTCGCACGAGCGCGCGGTAGCCGAGCCCGCTGTACCAGCGGGCTTTAACATGCAGCCGTTTGACATGCAGCAGTTCATGGCACGGTTCAGCGAATACATGGCAGAGTCGAAGTGCGACAATGAAAAAAGAAGCAGGGAAATGGAAAAATGGATAACAGAATGGGGGAGCGACTAGGAAATCAAATCCTGAGCCTCGTCCTGGAGGTGGGGTTGCTATCTTTATCAAAAACTCTCTTCCTCACTCGCCCTGCACTGCACTCTCTCCACCTCACCCCCAGGAATACCTCTGGCTACGGCTTCCCCTTTGCTCCCACCTCTTGTTCATATGTGTGTTGTACCATCCACCAAACAGTGATGACTCCATCTACATCTCGCTGTCTGATAATATGGACCAACTTCTATATACTCATCCCAACTCTCTCTTCCTCATATGTGGTGATTTCAACTGTCATCATGCCAGTTGGCTGGGTGTGGGTACCTCTCTCATCAGCCATGGCTCCTCAGCAAAGGACTTCTGCGACTCACTGGGACTGACACAATCTGTCAATTTCCCGACCCGGATCTCAGTCAACGGAACATCTTCTCTTCTGGACTTGGTTATGACTACCTTCCCTGAAAATGTCTGCTGCTCTTCTTCTACTCCAATCGGATCATCTGATCATGTCCTTGTTAAAGTGGACATCTCTCTGACCATCCTCAGGGAGCCTGCTCAGCGTCGACGAGTCTGGCATTTCACTCAGGCCAACTGGCATGGTCTTCAAGCAGCCATCAATCATCTGGACTGGTCTCCCATCTCTACCACCTCTGACATCAACTCATCCTGGGAATTCTTCCAAAGTAAATTGCTCTCTCTCATGCACAGATTTATCCCATCTCATCTTCAGTTGTCATACCCTTCCTCCCGTCCATGGTACACGGAATCTTGTGGTGAGGCTGTTGCCCAGAAACAACTTGCCTTCGTCTCCTGGAAAGCAAATCCAACGGAAGGAAATCTCATTTCCTTTCACAAAGCCCGAAACAAGTGTGTGTCCACCCTCAGGAGAGCCAGGAAACAATATCTCTCCGTTCTCAAGACCGAACTCTTATCTGTCTCCCTCTTCCAAATCCTGGTGGCATCTGGTCAAATCCGTTTCTGGTGTTTGTTCCCCCTCCATCCCCTCCATTACCTCAAACGGCTACACAGCTGACTCCGCACGTGAAAAAGCTGAATGCCTCAACTCTGTGTTTGCCTCTAAATCTTGTGTCCCAAACCCATCCCTCTCTGTACCCACCATACCCAGTCGTACCCTGCTGCTCCTGGACTCCGTGTCCTTTCCTCCTGACAAGGTGGAAAAGTTTCTGTCAACCCTCGACTCTGATTCTGCAACTGGACCCGACGGCATCAGCCCACGGGTCCTAAAATCCTGCTCTGCCGCTCTATCTCACCCTCTCTCTGTTCTCTTCACCCTCTCTTTTGCTCAAGGTCAACTGCCATCTGCTTGGAAATCAGCCAACATCACCGCTATGCACAAAAAAGGTGCAAAAACAGATCCTAGCAACTGCAGACCAATCAGCCTTCTCCCAATTATCAGCAAAGTCATGGAATCCATCATTGCTTCGGATATGAAATCTTTCCTCTTCTCCAATGGCTTGATCTCTGATCATCAATTTGGTTTCAGACCAGGTCACTCTACTCTGGACATGCTGCTTCTGCTGTCTCAACAATGGATGGAGGTCCTCAATGCCAAACAGGAAATTAGAGCTGTCTCCCTCGACATATCACGTGCCTTCGACACGGTCTGGCACCCCGCTCTGCTCACCAAACTCTCCTCCTTTGGTATCCATGGAAATCTCCACGCATGGCTGGCGGACTTCCTCTCTAGTCGTCGTCAACGTGTGGCCCTGAATGGGTTTCTCTCATCTCCTCTTCCTGTTCAGGCTGGAGTTCCCCAAGGCAGTGTTCTGGGCCCCGTGCTTTTTCTGGTCTTCATCAATGATCTCTCTGACTCTCTTTAAAATCCTCTCTATCTCTTTGCTGATGACTCCACTCTCTGCCGCTCCAATTCCTCTTCCCTCAGATCGGCAGTCTGCAGCCTCCTCACTCTCTGAAGACTTGGACAAAATCACAGACTGGTCAAACAAGTGGAACATGTCTTTCAATCCTGACAAATCTCACACTCTTACTATGTCTCTCCGAAAAGATCGACTGGACAACCCTCCCAGCTACTTTCTCAACAATCCTCTCCAAGAAGTTCTGTCGCTCAAGCTTTTGGGTCTCACTATCTGCCATGATCTTTCTTGGGAAAACCACATTTCCAAGCTGGCCTCCAAAGCCAGTCGCCGACTGGGCATCCTCCGTCGTGTGAAGTCCTTCCTCGGCACACCTGAGCTCCTCACCACAAACAAGGCTTTCATCCGCAGCTCAATGGAATACTGTTCTCCTCTATGGGCCGGTGCTCCTGCCTCACACCTAGCTCGGCTTCACGCTGTTGAAACCAAAGCTTTCAGAATTATTGGAATCTCCCGCGATGAAGCTATCTCTGAGGGCCTTTCACTCACTCACCGCAGGCAGGTAGGTGGTCTTTCTGTCTTCTACCGACTCCTCTCCGGCCTTGCACCCCCAGCTCTCTCTGTGCTCTGTCCCCCAAATATTCCTACAGGTCGCACAAGATCTGCCAGCAACCCTCTGATGGTTAAACTGCTGAAATCTCGGCTCTCTGCTCACCTTCACTCTTTCATTCCTCTTTTCTCCCGCCTCTGGAACAAACTCCCTCACTCCCTTCAATCCCACTCCTCCCTCCAGGTCTTTAAAACAGCTGTTCACCACCATCTCTTATCTTCCCCCATCCAAAACCTTGATCTTTTCTACCCCCGCTAATTCACCCCAGATCCACCTTGTTTGAAATTCCAACTTCTTTCCTGGAAGTCCTGGCAGTGTCCATATGTTTTATACCTCTCCCACCGCCCCCTTCCCATGCCCCCCCCCCCCCAAAGCCCTCGCCCTCTCTCAGATCTCTCGATGTCTCCATGTCTCTCGGTCCCTGCTCTCAAATGTTGTGTTTGTGTCCTTCCCCCTCTCTCCCCATCTTGTCTACCGCTCCCGATGTTATATGTTTTATGTGTCGGTTTGTCTTTTTGTGTGATTAATGTTCGCTCTTTCACGAGCCTCGATCTTGTATACAAAAAAAAAAAACAAAAAAAAAAAACGGGGGGCTAGAAGCTAAATTTGAGGGTTTAGACAAGAAATTTGAGCGTAAATTTGCGGGGTTAGACAATAAATTTGAGGGGTTAGACAACGGGATAAAAGAGGTAAAGAATGGGTTAACGGGGCTAGAAGATAAGATGGAAGGCAAATTGCGGGAGATAGGGGAGCAATCCGCCCGGGAAATCAAACGGATGGGGAACCAGATAGAGGAGGTGAAAATCGGGTTGGAAGGTAAACTGGATGCTCAGAGGGATGAATTGGGACAGATGAGGGCGGCATCTACTAAAGAAATGGAGGAGATGGGGGAGATGGGGGAGATGGGGGAGATGGGGGAGGAAATAAGACGAGGTGTGAGCGAGGAGGTCTCGGGGGTACGCAAGGAGGTAAAGCGAGGTGAGAAGCATATGGAGAAAGAGGTGAGGAATAATACGGCTAGGTTACAGGGGGGCATAGAGGGTCTGACGAGGGGAGTAGAACAGCTGACGGTGGGACAAAAAGAACTAGTGGCTCAAGTAGAAAAGAACACTGCGGTACTAGGAGGGTTAAAGGCGACACAAAAAGAAATAAAAAATGACTTGATAGCGACGAAGAGGGAATGTCAGATGGTACGTGAGGGACTGACAACGAGGTTGGACGAGGTGACGGAGGCAATTGAGACGGACCGGGAGGTGAGGACGCACATAGAAACGGTCAAGGTGGCCTTAGAGGACGAAATTGAGGAGACGCACCGGGAAATAAAAGAGGTGAAGCAAAAGTTAGAGGAAGTGGAAGAGGGGGTGAGTGAAATTAAGAAGAGACGGAGGGAAACTAAGAAGAAAATAAAGGAGGAGGTAATGGAATATGTGCAAGGTCGGTGCTCAAATCGTGATGGTGTGCTTGCTAACCAGATAAAGAGTTTGCAGGTGGCGAAGGAGGTGTGGGGACGAGGTGCCAAGGTGAGTGGCGATATACGCGGAAATGTATATGGTGTGAGAGGAGATTCAGTCGACTTGGGGGTTGGTTTGGACCCGGGTGTTCGTGAGAGGCCGCTGGTGAAGTGTGCGGCAGGTACGGAGTGCGAAAGAGGAGGTGTGCGAGAATGTCCGACTATGGGATGTGTGAGGAAAAAGTGTGCGCCGAGGAGTGAGTGTGCTGTCGAGAGTGAGTTGGTCGTAGCGCGTGTGCGGGGGGGCACATGGAAGCGCGGAGTGGGGAGTGTTACGGGGGATGTAACAGAAGCATGCACACCTGTGGTGAGTGTTACGGAGGGTGTAACGGGAGAGTGTGCGCAAGAGGATGCGATTGGAACGGGATTCATTCCGGTCGCCCGGTCGGCCCGGAGGTGGGGGTGCGGGGCCTGTCACGGAACGTCAAAACAAACGGCCTGCCGGGGCCGCCCAAAAGTTGGGCGTGAAGGGCGCGTCCACTAATGGAACGCCTCTCGCTTCCCAGATCGAGGGCCACGTGGTCAGGAGAACCTCGTCCCTTCTGGTTGCCTTGCCGCCCCACCGTGAGCGCTGGTCAGGGTGTACTTCAAACTAAGCTTAAGTGTAAAGCGTTAAGTTCCTCCTTGCCCTCGCAAGGGAAAGGCTAGGGTCAAGCTCTTCCAAATTTCCAAACACTAGAAATCGGACGTCTCAAATTAATCAATTAATTTGTTAATACATCTCAGTCGCCCGCGACCTCTCCAGCGCGGGCGTCGAACCAGTTCATTCCCGGTGCGACCGGGCCGAGTATCGGCCCGACCGTGGCCGAAGCCGTTGATTCCGCCATAGCACGCTAACGCGTAGGCTCGCGCGTCCCTGGTCCGCCGGGGCTCCGCGGGTGTCCTACCGTGCCTGGCGCCGCTATTCTCTCAAACTTCCGGGAGTAGGTGCCGGTGCCCGGGGACGGAGTTCGCTGTCTAAACATGGTAGCGCTAGGCCAGTGGGACCGCCGGGACCCACGTGCACTCACAAGTTGTTCTGCGCGTGGGCGGCAGTATCAGACCGGGGCGCCCAAACGCTCCCCGGCTAAAGTTCATCCTGGAAGCGCCCACATTGTGCGGACAAACCCCACCAAGTCGAGGGCCACGTGGTCAGGAGAACCTCGTCCCTTCTGGTCACACTTTGCCTATCGGCCGGCCTCGAAGACCGAAATTGTGACTATGTCACCCGAACTGTCACGCAAGAGGATGCAAGAGGATGCACGAGAAAGGTGTGTAACGGACGGGTGCATGAGGAAAGAGTGTGCTGTCGAGAGTAAGGGTGAATGCGTGACCGAGAGTGGTGGTGAAAGTAGTAAGAGTGACACTGAGAGTGAGTTGGTTGTGGCAGGTGAAAGAGGATGTACACCTGGAATGGAAGGATGCACACCTGGAATGGTAGAGCGTGTATGGGAATGCACACTGGAGTTGGTAGTGAGGCACGTGGTTGGGTGTACGGAGGAGAGCACACCTGTGGTTGTCACAGAGGAGGTGACCGAGGAGGGAGCGCGAAGAGGTGTGTTGGTAAGATGTGCGAACGACGAGTGTGTGCAAAGGTGTGCGGTGGTCAGGTGTGTGACCAAGTCTGTGAGCGGAATGAGTGTACCTGGGTGTGTAAGAGAAGGTGCAATGACGAGGAGCATGGGAACGGCTGGATGTATGAGCAAGGAACGGGCTGCGGGGTGGTAAGCATGCGAGTGGAGCATCGACGCTAACCGGGTTAGCGGTTAGAGCGACTTATAGCCGAAGCGGGCCTTCGGTGCGTGCCGGGCAGCTTCGCGTGCCGCGGGGACCCGCAGCGGTTTCGAAAGAACCGCCGTGCGGAATCCACGCCGGGCCGCGCTCTGAACGGCCACGTCCGTGCTCCACTAAGCGGAGCGGGCGGCCCGGTAGGAAGGGTCGTCACGACAACCCTTTGTGGTTGAGACGTTCCGGCAGGGCGAGATCGGGTCATTGGACGGCTCCGTGCCGAAATGGTGCGTGGGATCTCGGCCCGGGTAAGCCCCCGTCCCTGCACCGAATGCCGGACGTATCCAACCGCCGGCACCAAGCAACCCGCATTCATTGCTCGGCTGTGCGAAGCCGGGCTGTAGAAGTGAATTGGCGCACCGAGAGGCTCAAGTGAGTAGACGTGTGATGAGGATAGTGTTTTTGAACCGAAATTTAGAAAAGTGAATAGAATTGGTAGTGATTGGCAAATTTTTAATTGGCTGGAATTTGGTGAGCAAAATTGGTAGTGAGAGATACCCGATGTGGTGGGATGGCAACTCTGCCATCTCTCACAACGGGGGCAAAGGAGCAATCGGTTTATGGGGTTTGGCAGTGAAAACTAGTCCGGGAGGGTTAGGATATAGTGTGTAGGGACCTAGAGATTGACAATAGGTAACGTTAAGGTTAGGCAGTGACAATGATAACTGTAGTGGGGACGCAGGTAGATTAGTTTGGATTATAATGACGTGGGAGCGCAATAGTTTAAAGGGACGACTGGGAAGCGCAAGTTCCAGAGGGGAGTAGTTAGATGAGATGATGCCGTGTGTGTGTGTAAAAATGTATTGTGAATTGTATTGAGGATCGAAAGTGTATTGAGCAGGGTATGAGTAAATGATTGTGATTGTAAATGATTGTAGTAAATGATTTTCGCCTCCTCACCCTTGGCCTCGTGCTCGTCCCTTCGCTCCTGCTGGCATGGCTCTGCGGTACTCCGCCGCAAGGCTTCTCCTGCTTAAAACCCGCTCCACCCCATCATGCATCTCTGCAATCAAATCGAATGGACTCCTGCGTCGACCCAGGTACATTCACCGTGGCTCCGGTCGTAAGTTTGTTTATTTACAATCAGGTCACTCCATCCCCATCCTCTGGTCGGCTCAGCGCACTCCCACTCATCGTCCCAACACACCTGGTCACAACAACGCACAAAATCGCACCTCCTGTCTGCGAACCCTGGCCAAATCACCTGGATTCATACCCGCCGTACAAAACAACATCAAGCTCACCCTGTTCAATACCCGGTCCCTCAACAACAAATGCCTCATCCTGAACGACTACATCCTGGAAAATAAACTGGACTTTCTCTGTCTCACTGAGACCTGGCAACAACCACTGGACTACTACACGCTCAACCTCACCACACCCAATGGATATTCTTACATCAATAAACCACGCTCGGAGGGCCGAGGTGGTGGAATTGCCGTTATTCACCGACAAGACATCAAGACCAACCTCATCTCCATCTCATCTGCTCCATCATTTGAACACCTGGCTTTTAAACTCTCTGGTCACACACAGTCAGTCATGGCTGTTGTCTACCGCCCTCCCAAACCACACCCATCATTCCTGTCTGACTTCTCCTACTTTCTGACCCAGCTATGTTCCCTCTCCCCCTCAATCCTCCTCCTTGGTGATTTCAATATCCACATGGACTCCACTGACTCCACGCTAACCACTGACTTCACTGATTTACTCACCTGCTTTAACCTCACTCAACATGTCAACTTTCCTACCCATAACCGTGGTCACATTTTGGACCTTGTCTGCTCTACTGGACTAATTTTGCACCATCTCTCTGGCTCCGACCTCACTCTCTCTGACCACCTAGCCATCACTCTGACCATCAACATCCCCACCCCAGCACCAAGGCATTATCGCACTATCAACTTCTGTAAGCTAAACGCTCTTTCACCTACCTCATTCTCATCGACCCTCTCTGAAAAAATGTCCACTTCTCCCTTCGTTGACCTCCACACCCCTTCTGACCTCACTGACTACTACAACCACACTCTCTCCTCCTGCCTTGACCAACTTGCGCCTATAAAAACCAAAACAGTTTCTTTCACCCATTCTGCTCCCTGGTTTACCCCTGAACTCCGCCTGATGAAAACTCGTGCTCGCCAACTTGAAAGACTCCGCAATAAAACAGGTCTCACAGTTCACTCCCAGGCTTACAAGGACCACATACAACACTATAAAGATGCCCTCTCCCGCGCCCGCTCCGCCTACTACTCTCAAATTATCCACTCTGGCTCCGGAAACCCAAAAGCACTCTTCTCTACCATAAACAAACTCCTCAGCCCCCTGAACACCACCACCCAGTCATTCACAATAGACAACTGCATCTCCTTCCTTTCATTCTTCCAACGCAAAATTGAAAACATCTACAACAGCTTGACCACCGCCGCACCTGCTCCCCCTCAAACCACCTGCCCCCCCTTATCCTGCCATCCCCTGTCTCAATTCTCCCCAGTCTCCCCTACTGACCTCTCTGAACTCCTCATCGGAATGAAAACTGCCACCTGCACTCTTGACCCCATCCCCTCCAGCTTTGTCAAGGCCTCCCTTCCTGCTCTCTCTCCACTTATCATTGCAACAATAAACTCCTCCCTGTCTACAGGCATCGTCCCACCATCCCTCAAAATTGCTGCTGTTACCCCCATTCTGAAAAAACCTGGACTAAACCCTGACACCCTAAATAACTTCAGACCCATCTCCAAACTACCCTTTCTGTCAAAGGGTTTGGAACGCGCTGTAGCCACTCAACTCAAACATCACCTCTCTGCCAATAACCTGTATGAAACATTCCAATCCGGATTCCGCTCCTACCACAGTACTGAAACTGCTCTCCTCAAAATCACCAACGACCTTCTCCTCTCCTCTGACGCTGGCAACCTCAACATTCTCATCCTCCTCGACCTCAGCGCCGCCTTTGACACCATCGATCACACCATCCTCCTCACCCGACTTGAAACCACCTTTAACATTACCGGCACTGCCCTCTCTTGGATTAAATCATACCTCTCTGACAGACGTCAGTTCATCTCCATCAATAACTGCAAATCCCCCACTGCTCCCCTCCCCCAAGGTTCAGTTATTGGCCCCCTCCTCTTCATCCTTTACCTGTCCCCCCTCGGTCACTTAATCCGCCGTCATGGTCTCCAATTCCACTGCTTCGCCGATGACATCCAGCTTTTCATCTCCACCAAGTCCATCTCCACCAAGTCCATCTCCACCGCCACCCACTCTATCCTGACAAACTGCATCACTGAAATAAAATCCTGGCTTCAAATCAACTTCCTCAAACTTAACTGTGATAAATCTGAAATAATCATCATTGGCCCAAAAACGCTCACCAAGTCCACCCATAACTTTGCCCTCAACATCGACGGTTTCCCAGTATCCACCTCCCCTCACATCCGGAATCTTGGCATCATCTTTGACCAAACCCTCTCCTTCGACAAATACACTAAACAGATCACAAAGACAGCCTTCTTTCACCTGAAAAACATCGCCCGTCTCCGTCCATCCCTCTCCTCCGTGGCTGCAGAAACCCTCATCCACGCCTTCATCACTTCCCGTCTGGACTACTGCAATAGCCTCCTTTATGGTTCACCCTCAACAATCACCAATAAACTCCAATACATTCAGAACTCCGCTGCCTGTCTACTCACCCATTCCCGGACCCGTGACCACATCACCCCCGTCCTTTACAAGCTTCACTGGCTCCCCTTCTCCCAGAGAATCCAGTACAAAATCCTCCTCTTGACCTACAAAGCCCTCCATAACCTGGCCCCATCCTACCTGGCTGACCTCCTCTCCAGACACACTCCCACCCGCAACCTCCGCTCTGCTGGTACCAACCTCCTGACCCCCCCCCCCCCCCCCCCCATCTGGACCAAATTTAGATCCTGGGGGGACAGGGCCTTCTTCATCGCTGCTCCCACCCTCTGGAACTCGCTACCTCACACCATCAGAGACTCCTCCTCACTCACCACATTCAAAACATCACTCAAGACCCACCTGTTCAACACTGCATTCAACATTTAACCCACAGCATCTAACCCCTGACTATCTCCTCTCCTTCTCCCTCCTTTGTGCTTTGAATATTTCCCTATTGATTCTTCTTTTTTGCAATTGTTTTTATGTTTTGCTATGCATTATGTTTTGCACTCTGTCAAAGCGTCTTTGGGCTTCCTGAAAAGCGCTATATAAAATAAATGTATTATTATTATTATTATTATTATTGTGAGTTGTATTGAGCATGGAAGTGTATGAAGCAGCGTATGAGGAATACTTGGTTGTGCATTGTATTGGAGTTGTGTTGACCAAATGGTCCAGGGAGGAAGGAGGGTGCAGGTGGCACCAGGTGATTGCACAGGTGTGCAACTGCAGGTGTATGGAGAATGGTTGTGTGAAATACATGGAGTGTGGAATATATGGAGTATGGAATGGATGGTCGTGGAGTGAGTATGGTGGAAACTGTGGAGTGGAGTGGATGGTGCGAAGGTGTGGATGGGGGAAAGGAGGATGGACCCCCATCACGAATACCCGGGGAGGGTAGTGTAAGAGTTAGGTAGAGGGTATAGGTAAATTGTGGTTGGATATTGGCATCTGTGGTGCGTGGTGGAAGAATGGTACTTGGATGGGTGCATTAGTGTTGTGGAAATGGCTGGGCGTGCAGCCTGTTAGTGTGTGTAATTGGTTGAGCACTCCACCACTGTTAGGATGTCGGCCAGGTGAGGCCGCAGGTGGGCTCTGGGAGCCGGTAGAGTTGTGGTGGATGGGGCCCGAGGATCCGGAGGACGGACCCGGGTAGCCCAGTGCCAGAGGGCACCGAGGGGTGACAGAGCCAGGAGGGGCTTTCCCCAGTTAGATAGGTTAGGGTGAGGAGCTAGGTAAGCTCGGAGGCAACTACAGTGGTGGAGGTGTGCAGGTGGGTAGACCTGATGGGAGAGCTACACGACTCAGCCCGGAAATTGTGCAAGGGCACCGGGAGATGAATCGGGGGATTGAGACCCCAAATTGAGAAGCACCACAGTTTGGTCAATGGGAATTTGGTTTTTAGAACCCATAGAGTAAGTTGGCCAATGGTTTGGCAGGGAAAGACCCCGGGTAGTGTAAAGTGTGTTAAAGTCATTTAGAAGATAGTTAGGATTAAGAATCTCCTTGCACCATCTGCATCCACTCACCTGAGGTAACGATGGTACTCCACACCATGCCATGGTTTGTTGGTTTTTATTATTTTGATGCAAATGTTTGGAATGTGAGACGCATCATGACGTGGGTGAGACATTGTGCTTTGTTGTTCCATCTCTCCCTCCTTATGAGGATTGATGATGAATTGGTGATGGCATTGGTTAGAGGGATTGTGGTGACGAATTTGGTATAGGGGAAATATGGGGGAGACGTGACAGTAGTGACGAATTTGTAAATGTGTAAATTGTTGTAAATATGGGGTAAGGGCAAGGGTAGAGTAGGTGACAGGGGGGGTGACGTACGGTAGGGACGAGCTTTGCTCCGCTTAGCTCTCCGTACGCACCTCGTTTTGCATTGCCTTATTGATGTGTACCCTTGTGACCTTACCCCTCGCTCACCTGTCTTCCCCCCCCCCCCCCTTGTCTCCCACCCGAGGACTGTGCGCCACTGGGCGTTGAGGGGAGCGTGCGGAGGTCGCCTTGTGTGCCAGGACTCTCGCAACCAGCATGCATTGCATTGATGTACCACTTTATGGACCGCTGTTCTGCGGCCAAGTACCACTTGATGGACCCCAGGTTCTGGGGCAGGGCACCTCTGTTGGAGACCGGCCATAGTGGCCAGGGAATCTTGCTTGCGGACCTCGGTAAGGTGGCACCTATGCCAAACAGGTGGACCACCCGAGTTGGCCCCTGTGGCCCTAAATAAAAATGGACACGGTTTGTGCTTTTTATATTTCCAAGTAGGCCGCATGAAGCAAGAAGACATCGGGAAGAACATCGGCCCAGCAGAGAAGGAGAAGACCACCACCAGTTTTTTTTTTGTGTGTTTATTACAAACAGTAATGACTGTGCACTGGTTGGTGAGTTTGGTGGTTGGTGCTTTTGGGTGCTTTGGTGGTATTGGTACTGGTGCATCGATGCAATGCGTGCTGTCTCCTCCCTCCCAACAGGAATTTCCTTCTCTTTGTTTCCCTAAAAAGAAAAAAAAAACACAGGTCCTGGGTTGCGTTGTAAATAAGGAATCACGTCACTGTAAATAATGCTCCCCACCGTAAATGTATAGCTTGAAAACAATTCCGTAATTCGGTTATCCTGTGGGCGCAAATCTGTTAGGCAGGGTGCAATGCAGCAGGGGGACATATTTATTTGTGTTTTAAAATTGTCACACTCAGGGTCAGGTTAATTGTAGAGCGAATTACACCTACGTGTCACACTAAAAGTAAAAGTTTTATAGGCCCGAGGACGGGCCTGAAGGAAGGAGGGTGCAGTGTAACGAATTTGAGAAAATGTAAAGAATGTGAGAATTATGGTTTTGTTGTGTGTAAATGGCACCCTCTGTAATGTAAAGAAAGGTCGAAGCTCGTCCTCTTAGTTAATTCCATAAACCTACACACAGGACACCATATATCCTTTTAAATAGTTCGTCCCTTATTCTATGTAGGTTAAGGATGTGTTTCCCAATAGTTTGACTCTTCATTGCACCGAATTAAATAAGAGTAGGCCCCTCCGACGCCCCATGGCAGCTTCCAAGTGCCAGGTTTGCCAGGTTTGCTGCATTTGACTCTTTAGCCACTTGGCTGCATTTTCATCTCCCGTCCACTTTGCTGCATTACGCACGAGGTAACCACGAAGAAGAAAGGCGGGTCTCCACCCCGTCATAGAGGGGAGGAGTAAGTCGGCCCCGCTCATCCAACCCAGAACGAGGGGTTTGGCTTGAGAGGGTGAAGGGAGAACGCTTGGGGGAGGTTCGCAAAGGTTCAAGGGCGGGGCCTATATAACCGGCAGCGGGACGGTCCCCACGGGAGATGAGCTGAGAGGCGAGATGAGTTCTGAGTCCAAGAGATGCGCTGGAGATGAGCAAGTGTGACCAAGCGCCGTGATATGTGCCACGCTGCAGGAGAAACGGACCGAGGCAACGCAAGGAGCGCGCGAGGCAGCAGTGCGGAGAAAGGAACTTCGCCCGCGCAGTTTGGGACCGTGGGAGTTCGCGCGACCGCGGCTCGGCTTCTTGACGGCGGCGCCTTCTGGCCCGACCGTGCCCAGGCCCCGCTGAACCTTCCTTGCCTCTCAAAGCCATCCATCTCCAAGCCATTCGTTCCTGCCATCATTTCCCCGTGTAAGTGTGAATGTTTGTCCGTCTTCCACGTTGTCCTGGGGTTTATTAATTAAGCTTGTATAGGTAAGCTAATCATTTCACTGTGTCTCCTGCTCCTTCCATTTTCTGTATATAACCTTGACTGCTCTCTTTGCTTTGGCTTGTGTAAATAATTAATAAATACTGTTACTCCTCCGTACTTCTTCTTCTTCTTCAGTCTCGTTCGGTCGCTTTAGTGGTTTCAATATTGAGTGTACGTGGCGCGATTCGGCCAACGTTCAGGATCGGGTTTAGTGAAGGCTAATGACTCGAACTTCGGGTTGCTAAAAACGGCTCAGCAAGTAGACCATCCAAACCGGGGTTCGAGCGGTACTTGTCGCCCTAGTCTGCGGAGGGACGGATAAAGGTATTCGGGATAAACCCTGGACCAATAACCCTGATCCGTTCCATCCCGCGGGATAGCGTTACAAGTGCCAGGATGGGGGAGACGGCCAGCTGAACAGGACAAGGGGCTAATCACCCCTTGCTAACGGGAGAGCCGTCCCCCGTATCCGTAACAATATATGGACCAATATACCAATAACAATATACCTGGACCAATAACCCTGATCAATCCCACCCCGCAAAAGAGCGTTACAAGTACCAGGACCAGAGACGGCCAGCTCAACAGGCCAAGGGGATTAACCCCCCGCCACTTGCTAAGGGGAGTGCCGTCTCTGAGATCCGTATTACAATATATATATATATATATATATATATATATATATATATATATATATATATATATGTGTGTGTGTGTGTGTGTGTGTGTGTGTGTGTGTGTGTGTGTTTGTGTGTGCGTGCATGTTTGTGTGTGTGTGTGTGTGTGCGTGTGTGCTACAATATACATACAGGCTGTCCATAAAGTCCTTGTGCAAGTTTGAACTTTTATAGCTTTTGGTGTACACATTAGAAACAAACTATAAAGTATAAATGGAAGGATAATTCATCAAGTTATGTTCATGTTAATGTTGCTTTTAATGTTGTTATTGATGTTGTCAAATCCACAATTCCCCTGGGTTTCTTGAAGAATGACATTTTCTGATGAGGCAACTTCCATATCAGTCGTAAAGTCAACCACAACAATTACCACATTTGGTTCTCGAACTACGACGATTACATCTCTCATATATCACCTTTTACCAGCAAGACGTCAACCACCACAATTACCACATTTGGCTCTCAAACTATGACGATTACCGGTAAATCTTTCACACATCACCTTTTACCAGCAAGACTAGGCTCTTTGGCACTATGCATTGATGTGAGATGGTTTGTGAATGATATGTCTTCCCAGACAAGTGGATTGGTGGATGTGGACCAATTGCTTTGCCACCTCGTACACCTAAGGTCCTATCACCTGTCCTTATTGGAATACTTTTTATGGGGCTATGTAAAACTAGTGTTTGCTCATGAAAACCACATTCTTTGAATGCACTTATGGCTGGGATCACAAATGCAATTCATAATATCACTCAACAGCAACTGGAGAATGTTTTCAACAAGTTGGAAAATCGGAATGATATCTTACGAAAGATGGCGTTTATGTTGATATCTAAAATTGAACTGTATTCAGTAAAAACTTAATGAATTATGCTTTCATGTACAATACCAGCTGTAGTTAGTTTCTATCATTTGTACATCAAAAGGTTATCAAAGTTCAACATCGCACAAGGACTTGATGGACACCATATATACCAAAAATAGCAACACTGACCCTAAATGGGATATGGCTAGGATCACATTGTCATGGGACCCATAGTGAGTGACATAAGTTACGCTGACATCATGTGCATAAATTAGGCCAACACATCACGTTCACCTACGACAGCAACTATGTGGCACTCGGGTCTTTGAAGACCGATATTTATGGTCATAAATGAATGAAAGCAAGGCTGCCGCTCCAGATTTCACCCTTATTCTGGCCTCGTAAGGACAACATACTGCCACCAAGGTGTGAGGCAGGGAAGCCGGCCCCAAGGGAAGAGTGTGTGTGTGTGTGTGTGTGTGTGTGTGTGTGTGTGTGTGTGTGTGTAATATATATATATATTGTGTTATGGTTTTTAGAACCTTCACTAGTAAATTTTAGTAAATGTTTCCCTTATAAATGTTCGCCTGTAAATATCCCCATCAATTGGCTTGTTAAAGATCGCACCCTAGTTAGTCCATGTACAACACGTAGCGAACCATAGGACCTCTCTGTAGTTATTTCATTATTATGTGTTTCAGTTAAGGATCTGTTCCCAATAGTTGAATCTGCGTTGCATTAATCAAATAAGATAGGCCCCTTTCAATTTCCCCAATCATCTCACCCGCGCTTCAAAGTAGCAGTCGGGCGGCGTTCGCTGCTCCTTGCCTTGATTCGGTTGTTGGCCCCAAACCACCATTGCGA
Source organism: Myxine glutinosa (assembly GCF_964187855.1). Taxonomy (NCBI): domain Eukaryota; kingdom Metazoa; phylum Chordata; class Myxini; order Myxiniformes; family Myxinidae; genus Myxine; species Myxine glutinosa. The sequence continues at coordinate 32,483 of NW_027617524.1, read as the reverse complement.
ACGCGGTCTCAAAGCCGAAGAAGAAGGGGCGGGACCACAAGAACAAGGTGTGGCACGTCGACGCACCATCAGAGGTGGAGCCAGCGAGCCCTTACCAGCCAACCAGGGCTGACGAAATACCATCACAGCGCGTGGCTCTATGAAGCGCGCATTTGATCTGGAAGCGCGTAATATAAGTGCCAGCGCGAGCCTTTTGAGAGAGTCGACTTGGGTTGGAGACGGCGCTTGGTGGGGTCTGGCTGAGAGAGACGAAGCTGCGCGGAGCTCTCTGACGAGCTGCTTCGAAAAGCCCCTACCGCGTGAAACGAATACGTGCAGCTGCCGCCGGGTTTTCGCCTCGAGCCCGGAGCGTGGACTGGAGCCAACCTCGACGCTGCGCACCGGCCCGGACCTTCCTACCCTGTCACCTGCATGGACCCTTGTCCTTCTTCCAGTCATTCCTGCCTGCCATTCCCTGTCGTGTGTCTGTTTGTTGCCCTGGGGTATAATATAAGACTGTTTAAGGCTGCCCTGTGTATCTTCTTCTTCTTCGTTCTGTATATTACTTTCATTTCTTCTTCTTTGGTTTTGTACATCTATCTATAATTCCAGTAATCTCTGTGTGTGTGTGTGTCTGTGTGTCTGTGTGTTTGTCTGTGACCGCTGTTTCTCGACAACCACGGGTCCGATATACTTGAAACTTGCCAGGTATATTGCTGGGGACCTGAGGATGTGCCTTTTCAAGGTTTCATATTAATCGGACAAGTAGTTACCGAGCTATGGCGATTTCTTTACCAAACTCCGCAAGCCGTTCGCTTTGGACCAAACCATTTCATGTAAATAGAGGGGGGGGATTGTCACCGTACTCGCAAGCCGTTCGCTTTGGCTTTGCGAATGGACCAAACCATTTCATGTAAATAGAGGGGGGGGGGATTGTCACCGTACTCGCAAGCCGTTCGCTTTGGCTTTGCGAATGGACCAAACCATTTCATGTAAATAGAGGGGGGGGGATATAATTTTAGATATATATATAGTACGGGCATGCCCTAGTAATTAATAAATGTCTGTTATTTCTTACCCCTTTTGATTTAATTCTCCCCCGATCGCTTTAGTCCTTTCTTTCGATTGAGTACCTGTGGCACAATTTGGCCAACGCTCGAGATCGGGTTAGTCAATTGCTAACGGCTCGAATCGCGGATTGCTAAACCGCTCGGCAAATACCATCTTCTCCGTGGTTCGAGCGGTACTTGTCTCCCTGCTTTGCGGAGGGATTGGTAAAGGTATTCGGGAGAACACCTTGACCAATAACCCTGACCAATTTCACCCCGCAAAAGAGCGTTATAAGTACCAGGACTAGAGACGGCCAGCTTAACAGGCCAAGGGGATTAACCCCTCCTTGCTAAAGGGAGTGCCGTGTCTGAGATCCGTAACAATATATATATATTTACGATGCCGAACGAAAATATATACGGCCGAAACACGTGACCGATGACGTCATCATTATTTATTTTCTCCACCAATTTATCCCTAGATGACGCTCAATAAATTTCATCTTGATCGGATGAAGTTTTGTACTTGTCTAATTATGACGTCATAATGGAGGCACCTATGACATCATTAACATATTGTTATGGATCTCGGGGGTCGGCGCTCCCCTTATCAAGGCGGGGGGAGGGGGGGTTAATCCCCTTGTCTTTTTAGCTGGCCGTCCTGAGTCCTGGAAGCTATAACGTCCTTCCCAGGGTGGCGTTAGGTAGGGTTTGATAGGCCGAGGGGTTCGCTGCTACCTAAGTACTAACGCCCGCCGGAAACGAGGGAATAACTCCCGCTCGAACCACGGATATGATGGATAATGCCGAGCGGTTAGCAATCCGCGATCCGAGCTATTAACCAAGACTAAACCCGATTCTGAGAGGTTCCTAATCGTGCCACAGGTACTCAATTGAAAGAAAGGACGGATGCGATCGGATGAGGGAAAACCAAGAAAGAACAAGGTAATTTATTTACAAACCAAAAAGAAGAGGAAAGGAAAGAATGTACAAGAAGAAGAAGAAGAAGCAGGACACAGGACAGGCTTAACTACAGTCTTAACTTACGACCCCAGACAAACATACACACTCACATGGGGATTGTAGCTGGTAGGGTGGAAGGTCCAGGTAGATGGTCCAGGCTCCAGTCGACTCCGTCCAGGCTCCGGTCCCACGGGCGAAACCCGGCAGGCAGCTCTGCGTATCGTTGGACGCGAGCGGACCTTACATATAGCAGGGGGACTGGGATGCTTCAGCGTACCTAATAAATGGATGGTCGTGCTAAACGCACCCTCTCCAAGTCCTTTCAATGCGCGCGCCTCCAACAAGTCCATGAAAAAGAAGAAGTCCCTGTGCGCAGTTTGTTTGTAGTGCGCGTTTCCCAGCAAGTCCTTTCACCAATCCTTTTCGCGCGAGTCCTCCGAAAGAAGTCCGTAAAAGGGTTTTGCGTTCGCCTTTTATAACGTGAACCAAGATTACTCCACGCTCCACAAAGGCCATGCCCGTCGGTGATCTTCCCTCAGCCCTGGTTCGCTGGTGGGGGCTTACCGGCCATGCCTTTGACGGCTGGTTGACGGGCCACACCTTGTTCTTGGCGTCCCGCCCCCTTTTTCCTCGAGCCTGACCGCATGGTCAATGGCAGCACCTGAGCGAACGCCAAGGCAGCGAACGCTTCTGGCAAGGCGCGTAATGGCGGCGCTTAGAGAGGGAGGTCGCAAAATGGACGGAATGGATTGGGAACCTACTCTTATTTAAATGATGCAACGCAGATTCAACTATTGGAAACACGGCCTTAACTAAAACACATAATAATGAAATAACTGGAATTTCTAAGGTGGCCTACGTGTTGCTGTGGCCTAACTAAGGGTGCTACCTTTAACCTTTAATGTCATATTTACAATTCATTATTTATTTACAAAAGTGTGGGTTCTAAAACCGCAACAATATGTTATTCCACATGGAGAGCTCTTTACAATGAGCCATGTCTCAATTTTTTCAATGCAGCGCTTTCAGAGATATGGAGGTGCAAATTTTTTCGGTTTTCCCAAGATGGCGGCTAAACCACGTGACCGATGGCATCATCATTTTTTTTCTACACCAATTTATCCCTAGACGCTCAACAAACTGTGCCCCCAACAGGTCACAATTCTCCAGGATCCTCAAGAGGTGGGAACAACAACTCACTGCTTTCTAATACGAGTTCCCTTTCCAGAAATTTCAACGCAGGATGAGGCCATTGGGCCCGTCAAGCATGTGCGATGGTTGCCAACCTATGATTTGGTCCGTTTTATCTGCTTCTTGAACTAGATGGTATTCATAGAATATTTACCCTGAGCAGTCAACTTGGTGCAAGCTAACTCATCTGTTTTTTAATCTGTTCATCTGTATTCTGTGTGGACAAACAAACAAACAAGACGACGTCATGCGGAGCACGATACTTGCAAAATCCGCCCCCCACCCCCAAGAAAAAAAAATTCCATTGATACAGCAAATTGTCCTGTATTTGTCAATATGTCCAATACAGCAAATTGTCCAATATAAAATTGACAATCTTGATCAAAGCTTGGGTCAATAGTAAGAAAAGTGACGATTTTTCAAATGAAAATTGATGATTTTGGAAGTTTGACCTAGAGTTGATCTTTGACCTTTTGACCTCAAAAAATTAGTTTTCCTATTTAGTGACGCAATGTGTAAATGCTGTTCAATTTCGAAGTCAATCAGATGAAAATTGATGATTTTGGAAGTTTGACCTTGAGTTGACCTTTGATCTCAAAAATAGTGTTTCCCAATTTAGTGACTCAATATGCAAATGCTTTTCAATTTCCAAGCCAATCGGATGAAAATTGGTGGTTTTTCCGATGAAAATTGATGATTTGAGAAGTTTGACCTTCGGTTCACCTTTGACCCTTTGACCTCAAAAAGAGTTGGTTTCCCAATTCATTGAGGCAATATGCAAATGCTATTCAATTTCCAAGTCATTTGGATGAAAATTGACGGTTTTTTTAGATGAAAAGTGATGATTTTGGAAGTTTGACCTTGAGTTGACCTTTGATTTTTTGACCTCAAAAATCGTTCATTTCCCAATTTAGTGACTCAATATACAAATGCTATTCAATTTTCAAGTCAATCGGATTTAAAATGGCGATTTTAGAAATTTGACCTCCAGATGACCTTTGACCTCAAAATCAATAGGCTTCTCAATTGGGACGACCTATACAACTTGGTGAAGTTTCGTGACGATCGGTTTAGAATTGTGACCTGTAGGCCGGTGACAAACAGACAAGCAAACAGACAGACAGACAGACAGAGATAGATAGACAGACAGAACCACAAACGCAACCGACCAATATACTTGAAAAATCTTCGATTTTGCAAGTGACAAACAAACGGACTCAAATGCAATACCCTCTCCTCAGGCGAGGGTAACAAGGTCACAATGATATAATTTCAGTGGTTAAGCAAAACGACAGGTGTTGCTGCACAAGACATTAGATTAACCTGGAAACTACAAATATTTCAAAGCAACAATCAAAAACAACTGTAACCCTGATTACAACTTCCTTTTAAAATACCATACAGATGCTTTATCTAATAAGAATACATTTTTGTGCAGCAACAACTTCGATCCATCAAACGATAATCTCGTCCTGATCAGCTATTATCCACTTCCTTTGCCCCACTACTGGTGAAAAATAAAATCGCAACGGTTTCCAAATCCACTTTATTTTCCATTAACAAATCAGTTTGGTTAAAAAAATAAAAATCAACTCTGTCTATAAACACAGGGAATCAATGTGCATGTTTTAGCGAGCAATGGCAAACAAACTCTTATCTACCATCATCTCTTATCCTCCCCCATCCAAAACATTGATCTTTTCTACCCCCGCTAATTTCGTTCCCCTTGTGTTTTATACCTCTCCCCCCCCCCCCTCCCCCTCCCACGCCTCCTGCCCCCAAGCCCCCTCCCTCCCACACTACTCCCTGCTCTCAAATGTTGTGGTTGTGTGCTTCTCCTTCTCTCCCCATCTTGTCTTCCGCTCCCTCTTTTTGTATATTTTGTTTGTCTGGTCGATTTGTTTATGAAATAAATGTTAGCTCTTTCACGAGCCTCGATTCAGTATACAAAAAAAAAACAAAAAAAAAAACTGCAAGGCATGTGTCCACGTTTGAGCGACAAATCAGTTCAAACATTCCCTCGGCTTATCAATTTAAAAAATAAAACAACCCTTCATTTCCAAATGCACAGGAAGGAGTAAAGAAGTCACCTTGTTCGTTATATGAAGCTTTACAGCAAAACCGACTTCTACTGTCAATGGTCATCATCATAACCATGGATATTCAGGAACTGCTCGTTTGCCTCACTTCAGGGGGCAGGGTTGAGGGGGAGAGGAGGGTAGTCAGGCCGCTGATGAAGTGTTCCCCCCTCTCTTCCCCAAAAGTCATTGGCAAGTGAATGGAAAAATAATGAGAGCCAAGGAACCGAAAAAGGTAGTGAAGATGTTTTTGTTTTGTTAATGTCAAATTTATTTTTGTGCCAATTGTTCACGCCGCTTGAGGCTTTTGTTAATCACCATCTTGCAAGAGCCATGCCACTTGGTACTGAAACTTCCATTGATGTAGGGAGCTGGTGCAGAGCTGGAAATCTATGTTGTAAAGAAAGGTAAGAAAATGTACAAAGAAACACATGTTATCATCATGTAGGAAACATCATCATATATTCGAAGAGGAGCAACAGTCTTGCTGCACCAATCCCTACAAGTACCAACATTAAATATGAACACCTGGAATGAATACAAACAGACAAATCAATTATGGATTGAAATAAATAAATTCAAGAATATCAAAAAAGAAGAATGAAACGCATGAATAAAACTAGAACAGGACTTGGTAGAGTGCATACCCCCACCAGGCTGAACAGTTTGTTTTGTATCCCAATGATGGGCCAGATGTGGATTCGGACCTGAACCAAAATCTAATCGGCTTGTTCTCGTCACCTAACCAACTCGTCCACAACTTTTTAAAATACTATGTTATACGTATATCGCTTTTCACCCGATCTCTCAATGGTGAAGAATCACTTAAAAATTAAATAATTCTCACATCCGAATCCATATTCAGATCTTCACCAAAATCGAATACATTTGTCCTTGTCAGAAACCGAGACTGGTGTTGGCTTAGCGGTTAGGGTGCCGGCTTGGGATCCTAGTAGTCAGGTTCACTATGTTTTTTCGTTCAAAATTTTGGTAGATTAGCAAAACTATACATTTTTGGAATATTCAGAGCACGAGGAATCCAAAAATTAATGTTTACATTTGCGTAGACACCTTTGCGAAAATGACACTCAGGACAGTGATGAAGATCTGTAAAAGCACATTCCTGAACGGTATAGACCTCGTAGATCCTGTGTATAGGACTTATAGTTCAATCTGATACTACCTATAACTTCCTATAACAACCTATAACTTCAAAGGACTTGCAATATCATGTATTATGTAATACAGTTATATCACAAATATAAAGACAATTGTTTTCAATTACCTTTGTTTGTTGCTTTTCTATAATCCTGAGCACTATTTTGAGGCCTTTATTGGATTCCTTGACCCAGAAAACATAGGACTAGCATATTTAATTAAGTCTCTAGGTTGACTAGAAGCCGAGATCGCGCAAAATATGTATTTTATGGCGGCCATTTTCAAAATCCAAAATGGCGGCCATGCAGGTGTCTGTGCAAATGCCAACATTGATTTTCAGATTCTCCATGCTCTGAAGATTCCAAAAATGTACAGGTTTGCTAATCCCAAAATTTTGAAAGAAATTATATTTGTTAACATAGTGAACCTGACTATCTTCATCACTGTCCTGAGTGTCATTTTCGCAAAGATGTCTACGCAAATGTCAACATTAATTTTTGGATTCCTCATGCTCTGAATATTCCAAAAATGTATAGTTTGGCTAATCTACCAAAATTTTGAACGAAATTATATTTGTTAACATAGTGAACCTGACTATAGGATCCTGGGTTTGAATCCCGGTTGATCGCTGAATCAACGCCAGGGGTGTTGACTCAGCCTGTCCTTCCTCGGTCGGCAAATTGAGTACCAGTTCACTGGTAATTCCCTGTGGTGCAAGAGGCGACTAACAGGTTTGACGGCAGGAAGGGCATCCGGCCATAAAACATTGCTTTAAAAACGGGACCACAATGCCCGAAAAAGGCCAACCCCCGCTCTGCGGGGGAAAATGGCCTCTGAGGGTGGTTCTTGTCAGAAACACAACCCAATCCACCAAGTTTCGTCCAAATCCGTCCACAACTTTTTGAGATATCCCGCTACATATCGGTTTTGTCCCAATCTCCCAATGGTGAAGAATCACTTTTAAAATTCTACTAGCCGGATCTGAATCCAGATCTTCACCAAAATCTAATCATTTCGTCTTTGTTACATACACCACCTCTCTGCCAAATTTCGCCCGAATCCATCCACAACTTTTTCAGATATCTTGTTCACAAACAAACAAACAGGGATGAAAACATAAAATCCATCCACCTTCGGTGGCGGAGGTAAAAATATTTTGATGCAACTACTTGTGGCACTATGTCATGGGATGTGTCAATCAGGCATGAAAATGAAGCACATGGCAGGATTCACGGTTTATCCACGTTTATTCTTACGATTGAATGAAGAGTGCAACTGATGACGAGTCTTACTGATGACGAGACGAGTATTGAATGAAGAATCATTTAGTAATCGTGATTTTAGACTATTCTTTTTATAGCTTGGTCTTTCTGTCATTGTAGTCAGGTCGGTGGTCTCTCCGTCTTCAAACTTGTCCTCTCTGGTCTTGCACCCTCTGCTCTTTCTGTGCTTTGTCCCCCCTAGGTTTCTGCAGGGTGCACATGGTCCACCATCACCCCTTCTGGTGAAACTCTTTCTACTGTTCCTTGCAGCTTTTTCACAAGCCTTGACCTTGTATACAAAGCCTGACTTAATGGTTAAGGTGGCTGGCTTAAGATCTTAGGGTCTTGACACTCTTGAGTTTGAGCCGCTATTGTGCCGTTGAAAATAACACCAGGTGGGTTGACTCAACCTGTCATCCTTCTGAGGTCGGCAAAATGTGTACCAGCTTACTAGAGGCACTGCATCAGCAGCACAGCCACACTTCCAGAAAATGATGCAACCAGCAACCTCATAGACAAAAAATAGTGAATTTAAACACATCTAACAAAGGGAAATATCGAAACAGGATCAGGTAATGGAATAGAAGTGACATAAGACGGCGTGATCACAAATTAATCTGTTCTTGAGGTGCAGTGATTGGGAGGGACTTTCTTGGGAGAGAGAAGCAAAGCCAGAGCAAAGGAAAGTGGAATCAACATGGAACCTTGCAGGGAGTGGTGATGAGTTGTGCAGATCATTTGGATAGGGACGGAAGTAGTTTGGCCTACAGGAGTGGTGCCTTGGCAGTGCAGGGTGCACGGCCCGAATGATGCATGTGATCGTATAGTGCAGCGTTGCTTTGTGAAGCCAGTGTGCACGTGCCTGATGCCAAGTCAAAAAGACCAGTTTCGTCCGCAAAGGACGAGCAAATGGAGGACTGACCAAGCGGCAAGTCGTTTGAACAGGTCCAATGGGAAGCCAAAGGCAAAAAACGTGGCCTCGGGCTTTTGTGTTCTCAGATCATCGCAGCCAAAGCCATGTTGGCACAGGCCACCCATGGAGACGCTCCGGCATAGTACACGGGTCCATAAGATTCAGCGACCTGAAAAGGTGGGAGCTTGCCGTACTTTTAAAGCCCCAGTCTCCGCACAGGTGGTTTACTGTGCGGTCTCAGTTTCCTATCCACCCACTCACGGTAAGAGAAAGCATCATTTGCAACCCTCTCCTTGCCTGTGATTCTTCAAGTCAATGTAATTATGTCCTCATTCTGTGAATCTCGTTATCAGCCATCATTTAATAGTCTTAATTATTCATTCAGTCCACGTCTTCTATCTGATGTGCTGACACTGTGGGGTCATGAGAGGATGATGTGACTTTGGCTTACTAAATTTTTAAAACGTTGCCCGAGTGGCTCTGGTTTTTACTTGAATATTTTCTAAATTTGTCAGTTATAGCTTAGAGATAGGTGTACGCACCAAGCACAAGGGTTAGGTGATGAAGCCAGATTTAAAGAAAATAATTATGTACAAAGAAAATGTTAACTTGACTAATTTTTTTTGGACATCACAGGGATTGTGCAACACGTCTCGTTTCCTGGGTGAAAGGAATAATTAGCCATTTTAATCAATTGGCTGTCCACGTCACTGAACGGGCACAGCGAGCGGGTGTGGTTTCCACTTTGGAATGTTTTCATTACATGAACCCCCCTTTTCATTTTTCCTTTTTTATCTACAAAAGCAAGGTTCTTGGAAGAGTTCGAACACAGAATGGATTAGGACGTAAGAGCACACACAAGGAAGAGCAGAAAGAGGGTGGGAAACACCAACTGCAGTTACATGGGACAAAATGGACAGGGATGGACAAACAAGGGATGCGGGTGAGGGTAAGGGGGTAGAGGAGAATGCATGGGGTGGAAAAGTGAATGAAGTTGAGGCAACCCATTTCAGGAAGGAAAAACTGGACATTTGGGCAGAGGGGGAGGTAGGTGGTTTAACGAGGGTAGAAAACATCATGATTTTTGGATTGGGGGTGACCTGAGATTGTGGTGAACAGCTGTCTTGAAGACCTGGAAAAAAGAATGACATTCAAGAGAATGTGGAAGTTGGTTCCACAGCTGGTAAAAAAAGGGGAACGAATGAGTGGAGGTAAGCAGTGGCCCTTGATTTATGTAGTTTCACCAGAATAGGGTTAGTTAGTGGTGGACCGCATGCACCCTGCAGAAACCTGGGGAAGACAAAGCATGTAAATGGTAGAGGATCCAAGACCAGAAAGGAGGTGGTAGAAGAGAATGAGATCACCGACCTGTCTGTGATGGTAAAGTGATAGGCCCAGAGACTCGGCTTCAGCACTGGAGATTCCAATAATCTTGAAGGCCTTGGAATCCACGGCCAAACTGAGCAAGATGTGAGGCAGGGTAGTCAGCCTAGATGGGAGAGCAGTACTCTATAAAGCTGCAGATGAACGCGCTGTGGGAAGGTACGAGTTCAAGTGTGGCAAGGAAGGATGTTGTACAACGGAGGATGCCCAGTCAGCAGTTGGCTTTGGAAGGCAACTTTGAAATGTGGTTTGCCAAAGAAAGACCCAGGACTTTGAATGACTGAACCTCCTCAAGAGGGAATGTTAAGTAGATAGGAGGGTTTGCCAGGCCGTTCTTTCAGAGAGTGATAGTGAGCCTGTTAGATTTGTCAGGATTGAAAGACATATTCCAAGTGTTTGACCAGCTTGTGATTTCTTTTTTCAAGGTCTGAAGATAGGGAAGAGGCTACAGCCTTCCTGGCTGAAGTATGAGGGATGTCACAGCAGAGGGGGAGTCATCAGCAAAGAGCCTTTCTGATTTTTGAGGGCCTTTCTCTCTCTCACCGCAGGCAGGCAGGTAGGTGGTCTTTCTGTCTTCTATGGACTCCTCTCCGACCTTGCTCCCCCTGTTCTGTCTGTGCTCTGTCCTCCAAATATTCCTGCAGGATGCACAAGATCTGCCAGCAACCCACTTCTAGTGAAACTGCCAAAATCAAGACTCCACTCACTTCACTCCTCCTTCACTCCTTCATTCCTCTTTTCTCCCGCCTCTGGAACAAACTCCCTCACTCTCTTCAATCCCACTCCACCCTCCAGGTCTTTAAAACAGCTGTTCACCACCATCTCTTATATTCCCCCATCCAAAACCTTGATCTTTTCTACCCCCGTTAAAACACCCCAAATCCATCTCTTTAAATCCCCAACATCTTCCCTGATATTCCTAGAAGTGTTATTTTGCTTCATACTGTGTACCCTTCCCTCCTCCCCCAGCCCTCCCCATTCCACACATCTACCGACGTCCTTATTCTCTTCTGTTGTTGTGCTTGTGTGCTTCCCTCTCTCCCCCTCTCGTCTCCCGCTCCCTTCATTGCATGTTTTGTGTGTCTGTGCATGTTTTCATGTTCAATGTGTTAGCTCTTACACGAGCCTCGATTCTGTATACAAAAAAAAAAAAAAAAAGACATGAAGAGGATTTTCCAGAGAATCGGAGAGATCATTGATGAAGATTTGGAATATAATGGGGGCTATAACACTGCTTAGGGGCATCCCAGCCTTGTCGGGAGAGGAGATGAGAGGATTCCTTTGAGAAGAGATGAGAGGACTCCGTTAGGGCCGTGGCTTCGCCATCAGCAAACCCATTAGCTCTTCTCGACTCCCCAATCATGTGATAAAGGAATAGGCTGTGGCCTGAAGCCTAGATAAGGTTTTATTCCCGATCTTATCACAATCTCTTATTTTAGGTTGTTATTTTTTTCTGTCACGCAATGGAATATAACTCTCCATTATGGGCTGGTGCCTCCCCCACTGCAAAATCTCTCTTGGATTTTCTATTTTCATACAGGATTGATGCTCATGAACAAAATGCTAATGCAGAGACGGTAAAAAAAGAACATACTGATGGGGGTGGGAGGCAGAGTTGGACAACAAGCAAGGGAATTAACAAATGGAAAAAGAGCAATGAGATGACAAAAGGAGAGGAAAGACAGTAACCTGCAAATAAGAGGGTTGTGGTGGTGGGGTAGAGCCCCCCCTTCCCATAGAAGAAAATGAGGGTAGAAAAAAAAACATGGTTAGGGATTGGGACAAGATGGCGGTGCACCACCTCATTGAAGCCCTGGAGTAAAAACAGTGATGGAACTGCCCCTGAAAGACATTTCCCCGCGCGGAAGAAAATGTAACAAAGGAGTGGTGAGCGCAAGCCTGGATTTTGGATTTTTAACCAGGAGGGTGTTACTGGAGGAACACGTGCATCCTGGAGATGGAGAAGGTCGCATGACAGAGAAAGGAGAGGGAGCAAGACAGGAGGATGGGGCGGTAAAAAGGGGAGGCATTGACTGGTCTACGATATGAAAGCAACAGGCCTTGTGCTTCAGTCTCACGGGGGAGATTGCAATAATGAACGCTTTACAATGTACAGAATCCAGGAGACATACCAGCCCCAAGGGAAGACCAGCACTCCATTAAGCTACAGAAAAGGCCATGGAGGCTATGAATACAGGTTTGTCCCAAAATGACTTGTAACGACGGAGGATGCCCAGTCTGAGGCAGGCTGTGGAGACCAGTTTGCTGTATGGTCGGCCCATTAAATATTGACTAATGGTGGAGGCCTTGAACTTCAAGATCGTCAAATTCATTTGACAACCCTTCCAGAATGACTAGTTGATAATGTGAGATATGCTATGATGGAAAGACGTTCCATTTCTCACACCAGAACCGATTCATTACCAGTGACACAGTTCCTGCCGGTATGCCAGTGGGATGGGGGCACTGTGAGACACAATGTGAGACGCCTGCAAAAAGGAAGAGTGTTTTCCAGTATCAGAAATGTAATTTACGTGGATGAAGAGCAATACTCAGCCAAAGAGTGCCTTGGAAAAGTAGAGGGTTTCAGTGATAGCAGCATGTTGACTGTGAAAGTGAAAGAAGTCAAAAGGCCTGGGATGAAGGTGGCCATTTATGCCTTGGACAGCAAGCTTGGTAAGCAGAGCAGGATGCCAGTGAAATGCACACAAAAAAAACCAACATATTTTCAAGTGCAGAGAAAAAAAGAAAAAAAGAAGTCATTGACAATAATGAGACACACTGGGAGGAGGGGATTTTTTTGTTTTTGTTTTGTATACAAGATCGAGGCTCGTGAAAGAGCTAAATAAACAGCAAAGAAACTTTTCAGACAGTGTTGTAGTGTGCAGACAAGGCACCTTCATTGGATGGTATTTCAAAAATCCATCTCCAAAAAATGATTTTACTCCTGAACATGACAACATTTGCATCAAGTTTCTATAGAATTCCTCTAAATGTGAAAGATCCCATTAATTTTGAAGCCATTTAGGAAGTAATGGGCAGTTACAAGCAGTGTGTGTGTATCTATCGATCTATCTATCCATGTATATATATATACAGTCACGTGAAAAAGTAAGTACACCCCATGTAAAGTTTTGACTTTTTCAACATATTTCAACATACAGCTATTTGATCTTCATTTCAACAATATTGATAGATAAAGGTGATATAATATAACAAATATCATGAAACATTTACATTTTGGAGTCCATTGTATTATTTAAATAAACATAAATGCAAATTTCGCATGTGGAAAAAGTAAGTACACCCCTACATTTATCACTACTTCAAATACCTAAAATTTGAATCAGGTGCACCAGCTAAGTTGCAAATGATTAGAACATCATTAGAGAGGATCTTGGAGGAACCTGTCTTATTTAAACCTCAGACATTAATTTGGTTTGCTCTTTGTTGTTGAAGTGTGCGGCGTCACCATGCCGAGATCAAAAGAGCTCTCTGAGGCCTCCAGAAAGAAGGTTATAGATGCCTACGAGTCTGGGAAGGGATTTAAAAAGATCTCCAAACAATTTGAAATCAATCAATCGACTGTCCGGAAGATCATCTACAAGTGGAGAAGATTCCAAACAACTGCCAACTTGTTCAGGCCAGGCCGCCCCCAGCAAGTTCAGCCCGAGAGCAGACCGCAAGATGCTGAAAGAAGTCTCGAAGAACCCCGGAATGTCATCACGGGACCTTCAGGTAGCTCGTGCCACTGTTGATGTCAAAGTGCACGAGTCTACCATTAGAAACAGGCTGCACAAATTTGATCTACATGGGAGGTGTGCCAGGAGGAAACCTTTGCTGTCCAGAAAGAACATCAGGGCAAGACTAAAGTTTGTCAATGAACACCGAGGCAAAGCCCAGCACTTCTGGAACAATGTGCTCTGGACAGATGAGTCAAAGGTAGAGCTATTTGACCACAGTACCAGAAGACATGTTTGGTGAAAACCAAAGACAGCATTTGACCACAAGAACCTGATACCAACTGTAAAGCATGGTGGTGGAAATATTATGGTTTGGGGCAGCTTTGCTGCATCAGGGCCTGGGCAGCTCACCATCAGAGAATCCACTATGAATTCTTCATTGTACCAGAGGGTGCTTGAGGATAATGTGAGGCCATCTGTCGGGAAGTTGAAGCTCAACCGAAGATGGACCTTGCAACATGGAAATGACCCTGAACATACCAGTAAATCCTCCAAGGAATGGCTGAAAAGAAAGAAATGGAGGGTTCTGGAATGGCCAAGTCAAAGCCCGGATCTAAATCCCATCGAGATGTTGTGGGGGGATTTGAAACGAGCTGTGCATGCAAGAAGCCCCTCAAACATCGCACAGCTGAAAGAAGTCTGCATGGAGGAGTGGGCAAAAATTTCTCCCGGTCGATGTCAGAGACTGGTAGACAGTTATAAGAAACGCCTACTTCAGGTTGTTTCTGCAAAAAGGGGCAATACCACCTATTAGAGCCAAAGGTGTACTTACTTTTTCCACATGTGAAATTTGCATTTATGTTTATTTAAATTATACAATGGACTACAAAATGTAAATGTTTCTTGATATTTGTTATATCATATCACCTTTATCTGTCAATATTGTTGAAATGAAGATCAAATAGCTGTATGTTGAAATATGTTGAAAAGGTCAAAACTTTACATGGGGTGTACTTACTTTTTCACGTGACTGTATATACACAAAATTATCAAAAGTATGCGGACACCCGTTCTAATTAGTGGATTCGGCTGTTTCAGCCATACCCATTGCTGACAGGTATATATAATCAAGCACACAGCCATGCAATCCCCATAGACAAGCATTGGCAGTAGAATGGGCCGTACAGAACAACTCAGTGACTTTCAACTTGGCACAGTCATAGGATGCCACCTTTCCAACAAGTCAGTTCGTCAAATTTCTGCCCTGCTAGAGCTGCCCCGGTCAACTGTAAGTGCTGTTATTGTGAAGTGGAAACGTTGAGGAGCAACAACAGCTCAGCCGCAAAGTGGCAGGCCACACAAGCTCACAGAACGTGACCACCATGTGCTGAGGCGCGTAGCGGGTAAAAATCGTCTATCCTCAGTTGCAACACTCACCACCGAGTTCCAAACTGCCTCTGGAAGCAACGTCAGCACAACAACTGTTCGTCAGGAGCTTCATTAAATGGGTTTCCATGACCGAGCAGCCGCACACAAGCCAAAGATCACCATGCACAATTCCAAGCGTCGGCTGTGGTGATGTAAAGCTTGTCGCCATTGGACTCTGGAGCAGTGGAAACGCGTTCTCTGGAGTGATGAATCACACTTCACCATCTGGCAAACCGATGGACAAATCTGGGTTTGGCGGATGCCAGGAGAACACTACCTGCCCGAATGCATCGTGGCAACTGTAAAGTTTGGTGGAGGAGGAATAATGGTCTGGGGCTGTTTTTCATGGTTCAGGCTCGGGCCCCTTAGTTCCAGCGAAAGGAAATCTTAACGCTACAGCATACAATGACATTCTAGACGATTATGTGCTTCCAACTTTGTGGAAACAGTTTGGAGAAGGCCCTTTCCTGTTTCAGCATGACAATGCCCCCGTGCACAAAGCAAGGTCCATACAGAAATGGTTTGTCGAGATCGGTGTGGAAGAACTTGACTGGCCTGCACAGAGCCACAACCTTAACCCCCATCGAACACCTTTGGGATGAATTGGAATGCCGACTGCGAGCCAGGCCTAATCGCCAAACATCAGTGGTGTTGCACTTACCTCACCTCACTAATGCTCTTGTGGCTGAATAGAAGCAAATGCCTGGAGCAATGTTCCAACATCTAGTGGAAAGCCTTCCCAGAAGAGTGGAGAGTGTGTACATATGTATATATATATATATATATATATATATATATATATATATATATATATATATATATATATATACTGCGAGCCAGGTTAAAGCTAGGAGGTGCCTTGATCAACTATATATATATATATATATATATATATATATATATATATATATATATACAGTGGAACCTTGACTTACGAGTGCCCCAACTTACGAGTTTTTCGAGATACGAGCCGTCGCTCGGGCGGTTTATTGCTTTGAGATGCGAGCCGAGATCCGAGTTACGAGCTTTCGCCACCCGGTCACGTGGTTATCTTGCCGTGCAAGTACAGTATCTCTGTCGTATAGCGCTGCATTTTTGTTTTCGCATGTTGGTTATTTTGAGTTTACGCCGCCAGGTGGGTTCTGGTCACGTGGTTATCTTGCCGTGCAAGTACAGTATCTCTGTCGTCAACTTGTTCAGAGTGCCGGCGATAGCTCGCCTTCTCTTTGTGGAAAACACGGTACTGAGAAGAAGAAGAGGATGATGTGCTTGGATATAAAACACGCAATCGTCGAAAAACATGAGCGAGGTGTCGAGGAGGACGTATATAACGGCAGAGGAGAAGAGCATGCCAGGCCACAACTTGTGGATATAAAACACGCAATCGTCGTGTTTTATATAAAACTTGTGCTTGGATATAAAACACGCAATCGTCGAAAAACATGAGCGAGGTGCCGAGGAGGACGTATATAACGGCAGAGGAGAAGAGCATGCCAGGCCACAACTTGTTCAGAGTGCCGGCGATAGCTCGCCTTCTCTTTGTGGAAAACACGGTACTGAGAAGAAGAAGAGGATGATGTGCTTGGATATAAAACACGCAATCGTCGAAAAACATGAGCGAGGTGTCGAGGAGGACGTATATAACGGCAGAGGAGAAGAGCATGCCAGGCCACAACTTGTGGATATAAAACACGCAATCGTCGTGTTTTATATAAAACTTGTGCTTGGATATAAAACACGCAATCGTCGAAAAACATGAGCGAGGTGCCGAGGAGGACGTATATAACGGCAGAGGAGAAGAGCATGCCAGGCCACAACTTGTTCAGAGTGCCGGCGATAGCTCGCCTTCTCTTTGTGGAAAACACGGTGAGATCCTTAACATCCAACAACTAATGGGACGCAAACGGGGCGCCCAGTTTAGCGGTACACACATTGATGAATCACCCTGCCTGTGATTCACCTATGACAGGTTATAGCTGGGTCGGGATTCAAACCCAGGCTGGACAGTTTAGACTTTAGAGTCAAGTGTGCGTACCTCCAGTCCAGGCCATCCTGCCAACTTGTATGCTGCATACAGGTGAAATATAAAGCGCGAGATATTTTTATATATACTGTATATTTAAAAAAAAATTGGTGTGGTTTTTGGCGGGCTGGAACGGATTAATAGCATTTCAATGCATTTCAATGGGGAAATTTGATTTGAGATACGAGCAATTTGAGTTACGAGCTCGGTCACAGAACGAATTAAACTCGTAAGTCAAGGTTCCACTGTATATATATATATATATATATATATATATATATATATATATATATATATATATAGATATATATATATATATATATATATTGTTGCGGATATGAGGATTGCATTTTTTTGATTGTGTGTATTGTAGTGGTAAATTGTTGTGTAACATTGGTTGGATATGGCCCCTCCTGCCTCCAGAGTTGTGTAAAGGTAAAAAGGGCATCCTGGTAGTTATTCCATGAAACACCACATTGCAGGACCCGATAAAACCCTTGTTCAGTAGCTTATATCTTATTATGTGTTTTAGAGTAAGGCCTTGTCTTCCATTAAAATAATACTCCATTGCACCGAATCAATTAAGAATAGCTCCCCTTCAATAATTCCATTTCCCAGCCAAACTCTCCATCTGCGGGTAAAGTAGTTCACAAGCGTGGGGTGCACGCCCTCTCATTTCGCTGCTATAGTGAATATGCCCTCTCATTTCGCTGCTATAGTGAATATGTGCTCCGTGCTCTGTTTGAACAGGAGGGGCAGGGTCGCCCGGGAGAGGCAAGCCCAGGGCGCGCCACGAAGGGCGGGGGTGTTCAGCCCCATGCCCAAATAAGGAAACAAGCCCGTGGCTTGCCACGAGGGGCGTGCCGTCGGCGCCATGCCCAAATAAGGAGACAAGCCCATGGGATTACCATACAAGGTCACGAAACAGAGCACAGGGGGGGGAGGGCGGTACCGAAACCGAAGAGGGCGTGTCAGACCCGCGCTGAAGGTTTGGACAGAAGGGGTGCGACGATCGCTGAGACAAGCTACACGAGAGATACGGCAGATGAGTCCAGCTGCGTAAGAGGGTCGGCAGTCCACCGGGAGAGAGTTCAGAGTAGCACCGGAGTTGCGTGAGAGATACGAAAAGCCTTTGACAAAGAGCCGCTTCAACCAGCCTCGTTTCAACCCGCCGAGTGACCCTGCCGGCGTGCGCTGTAAAGCGGATTACAAGGAGCTGCCGGCTCCCCGCTTCCCGCCCAGAGTGGACCTGCTCGCTGTGCCCTGTGATCCCACCTGCTCATCCTTTCCAGCCATTCCTGCCTGCAAGTTCCCCATTTGCGTACGTGAGTTTGTTTTGTTCGTGCTGTCCTGGGTAGTAACTAAGTCTGTATAAGCTAGTAATTTTCACTGTGTCACCTGCGTTTTCATGTCCGCTGTAAATACCCGTGACTGCTCTTTTTGCTTATGTGTGTAAATAATAATAAACCCCGTTACTCTTCTGTACATCTTCTTCTTCCTCTTTGCATTCGTCGTCTTAGTCTTTTCCCGATTGAATAGCGGTGGCGCGATACGGCCAACGTTTGGGTGAATCGGGGAACAACTGTTCTGTCGCGGAGCCTCCGCTCGGCAAATATAACATCCTTAACCGCGTACCGTAACAATATATATATATATATATATATATATATATATATATATATATATATATATATATATATATATATATATATATATATATATATATATATATATACAGTGGAACCTTGACTTACGAGTTTAATTCGTTCTGTGACCGAGCTCGTAACTCAAATTGCTCGTTTCTCAAATCAAATTTCCCCATTAAAATGCATTGAAATGCTATTAATCCGTTCCAGCCCGCCAAAAACCACACCAATTTTTTTTTAAATATACAGTATATATAAAAATATCTCGCGCTTTATATTTCACCTGTATGCAGCATACAAGTTGGCAGGATGGCCTGGACTGGAGGTACGCACACTTGACTCTAAAGTCTAAACTGTCCAGCCTGGGTTTGAATCCCGACCCAGCTATAACCTGTCATGGGTGAATCACAGGCAGGGTGATTCATCAATGTGTGTACCGCTAAACTGGGCGCCCCGTTTGCGTCCCATTAGTTGTTGGATGTTAAGGATCTCACCGTGTTTTCCACAAAGAGAAGGCAAGCTATCGCCGGCACTCTGAACAAGTTGTGGCCTGGCATGGCATGAACATGAAAACATGAACATGAAATGTTCGAAATGAACATGAAATTTTCCAAAATAACCAAAATGCGAAAACAAAAATGCAGCGCTATACGACAGAGATACTGTACGTGCACGGCAAGATAACCACGTGACCGGAACCCACCTGGCGGCGTAAACTCAAAATAACCAACATGCGAAAACAAAAATGCAGCGCTATACGACAGAGATACTGTATGTGCACGGCAAGATAACCACGTGACCGGAACCCACCTGGCGGCGTAAACTCAAAATAACCAACATGCGAAAACAAAAATGCAGCGCTATACGACAGAGATACTGTACGTGCACGGCAAGATAACCACGTGACCGGAACCCACCTGGCAGCGTAAACTCAAAATAACCAACATGCGAAAACAAAAATGCAGCGCTATACGACAGAGATACTGTACTTGCACGGCAAGATAACCACGTGACCGGGTGGCGAAAGCTCGTAACTCAGATCTCGGCTCGCATCTCAAAGCAATAAACCGCCCGAGCGACGGCTCGTGTCTCGAAAAACTCGTAAGTTGGGGCACTCGTAAGTCAAGGTTCCACTGTATATATAATATATATATCGACAAACTATATATATAGTTGATCAAGGCACCTCCTAGCTTTAATGGTGAGCACCAGCCACGGATTATGTCTCACATGGTAAAAACCGCATAACCCCCAAGGAACCAACAGCCTGTCTGCCATACAGACCATCGTTCCCGCCAGTGCAAACCAAAATCAGGGGGTGCGGTGCGATCGGCGGAGATAATAATCAACGACATAACAGCGTGCCGAGGGCTGCCCCGATCTCCTGTGGACCGAAGTCCTAGACCAAAGCGTCACCTCCATCCCAGAGGCCTGTGCCCGGCCACTCTGTCAACAGACAGAGATTTATTCTTTGGTCCCCATTGGCTCAACATCAAGCAGAGCCGCCAATCCAGATTTTGGGCTTATTTACCTGTTTTGGGGCCACAGGGAAGGCCTGCCTTTTTTGCTATGAAAAAAGGTAAAAAGTCAAACATTTGAACAGCCTTGGACGTGCACCTTGACCCCATGGCCAAGGCCAAGGCACAACGTCAACAAGGCTGTCCCAATAACATTACACATGCGCCTCAACCCCAAGGAGGAAGCACATGGTCATTCAAACGCATGCATCATGCCCCCGAGGGGCCACAATGCATGGTCATACAATTGGGACCACTCCTCTTAATAGGAGTAAGACCCCTTGATCCACCGACAGGGGATTACTCCTGCCAGGTCCGATTTGCATGCAGGTCTACCAGCGCTTTTAGGGCCTGCGCAAGGCCTGCCTTTTTTGCTTGTGAAAAAAGGTAAAAAGTCAAACATTTGAACAGCCTCGGACGTGCACCTTGACCCCATGGCCAAGGCACAACGTCAACAAGGCTGTCCCAATAACAATACACATGCGCCTCAACCCCAAGAGGGAAGCACATGGTCATTCAAACACTTGCATCATGCCCCCGAAGGGCCACAATGCATGGTCATACAATTGGGACCACTCCTCTTAATAGGAGTAAGACCCCTTGATCCACCGACAGGGCATTACTCCTGCCAGGTCCGATTTGCATGCAGATCTACCAGCCCTCATCAGGACGGCACACTGCAAAAAATCTAACCAATGAGGACTAAACTCGTCTATTAAGTTGATCATGGCACCTCCTAGCTTTAATGGTGAGCACCAGCCATGGATTATGTCTCACGAGGAGGCTAGGAGGTGCCTTGATCAACTTAATAGACGAGTTTGGTCCTCATTGGTTCGATTTTTGGCGGGATGCCGTTCTGGTGAGGGTAAATAAGCCCTCGTCGGGACGGCATGGTGTTGAAGTCATGGGGACTCACTCCGATGGAGGAGGGGTCCAATTGTATCACCATGCATTGTGGCCCTTCGGGGTCAGGATGCATGTGTTTTGATTGACCATGTGCTTCAGCCTTTGGGTTGAGGCGCATGTTCATGCTAATGGGACAGCCTTGATAGACGGTGTGCCTTGGCCATGGGGTCAAGGTGCACGTCCAAGGCTCTTTAAATGTTTGATTTTTTATTCTAAAAAAGGCAGCCTCATAAGAGGTAAATAAGCCCGAAATCTGGGTTGGCGGCTCTGCTTGATGTTTAGCCAATGATGACCAAAGAATAAATCTCTGTCTGTTGACAGAGTGGCTGGGCTGAGGCCTCCGGGACGGAGGTGACGCTTTGGTCTAGGACTTCGGTCCACAGGAGATCGGGACAGCGCTCGTCACGCTGTTATGTCGTTGAATATATTGTTGCGGATATGAGGATTGCATTTTTTTGATTGTGTGTATTGTAGTGGTAAATTGTTGTGTAACCTTGGTTGGATATGGCCCCTCCTGCCTCCACAGTTGTGTAAAGGTAAAAAGGGCGTCTCGGTAGTTATTCCATGAAACACCACATTGCAGGACCCGATAAAACCCTTGTTCAGTAGCTTATATCTTATTATGTGTTTTAGAGTAAGGCCTTGTCTTCCATTAGAATGACACTCCATTGCACCGAATCAATTAAGAATAGCTCTCCTTCAATCATTCCATTTCCCAGCCAAACTCTCCATCTGTGGGTAAAGCAGTTCACAAGCGTGGGATGCACACCCTCTCATTTCGCTGCTATAGTGAATATGTGCTCCGTGCTCTGTTTGAACAGGAGGGGCGGGGTCGCCCGGGAGAGGCAAGCCCAGGGCGCGCCACAAAGGGCGGAGTTGTTCAGCCCCATGCCCAAATAAGGAAACAAGCCCGTGGGATTACCATACAAGGTCACGAAACAGAGCACGGGGGGGGGGGGGGGGGGGGGGGGGAGGGCGGTACCGAAACCGAGGAGGGCGTGTCAGACCCGCGCTGAAGGTTTGGGGAGAAGGGTGCGACGATCGCAGGGACAAGCTACACGAGAGATACGGCAAATGAGTCCAGGTGCGTAAGAGGGTCGGCAGTCCACCGGGAGAGAGTTCAGAGTTGCACCGGAGCTGCGTGGAGAGGTACACGACAAAGAAAGGGTCCAAGAGAAAGCAGAGGAACTTTTACGAACGAGTTGCAAAGAGATACGGCAGATGAGTCCAGCCCCGTTTCAACCAGCCGCGTGAAGCCCTGACGGGGCAGCAAGTGACCCTGCCGGCGTGCGCTGTAAAGCCGAATACCAGGAGCTGCCGGCGTGCGCTGTAAAGCGGATTACAAGGAGCTGCCGGCTCCCCGCTTCCCGCCCGGAGTGGACCTGCTCGCTGTGCCCTGTGATCCCACCTGCTCATCCTTTCCAGCCATTCCTGCCTGCAAGTTCCCCATTTGCGTACGTGAGTTTGTTTTGTTCGTGCTGTCCTGGGTAGTAACTAAGTCTGTATAAGCTAGTAATTTTCACTGTGTCACCTGCGTTTTCATGTCCGCTGTAAATACCCGTGACTGCTCTTTTTGCTTATGTGTGTAAATAATAATAAACCCCGTTACTCTTCTGTACGTCTTCTTCTTCCTCTTTGCATTCGTCGTCTTAGTCTTTTCCCGATTGAATAGCGGTGGCGCGATACGGCCAACGTTTGAGTGAATCGGGTTTAGTCGGGGA
Organism: Myxine glutinosa; assembly: GCF_964187855.1. NCBI lineage: Eukaryota > Metazoa > Chordata > Myxini > Myxiniformes > Myxinidae > Myxine > Myxine glutinosa. The sequence goes on along the minus strand of NW_027617524.1, from coordinate 9,583 downwards.
ACAACTGTTCAGTCGCGGAGCCTTCGCTCGGCAAACAACATCCTTATCCGCGTACCGTAACAATTGGTGTCAGGAGTGGGATTCGAGGCCCGAACCAAATTTTTTAAAAACATCTAGAAAAAAATTTGGTCAAAATTTGGAGCTGCTGGAAATTTGTGTTGTTTTAAAGCAAAACCCGAATTTTGAAATCGCGCCATGGCTGGTCAAGGCGACGGGATGTCGGTGGGAGAGATAGACGGGGTGGAATCGACCCAGGACCTCGGGGAAATGTATGTGGAGGAAAGGGAGGAGGAGAAAAATGGCAATGTGGTTGCGGAGGTTTCAGACGCGCAAAATGGCGCTCTCACGCACGAGGTTACAGGCGCGCAAAATGGCGCCTTTGCGCATGCGGTTACAGCGGCACCAAATAGAGCCGCGCCCTTTGTACCAACGGTGGAAGACATGGAAACATTTATGGCTGGAATGGAGGCCCTTATGGCCGAGATGAGGGAGCGAGTCAACAAGGACTGGGGAAACCAAATTTAAAAAATAAATGAGGAAATTACGAGGGACAGAGCCGCATACGAGGTAAGGGAGGCTGAGAAGGAGGTTAACCGCAGGTTGGGCGAGCAAGTCCCAAGGGTGCACGAGGAGGTAACGCGGGTCGAGAAGCGCTGGTTGAACGAAGTTGGGAAAAGCACAGGTAACTGGACCGGGGTAGAAATCGCGACACGGGGTTTGGAGCAGCCGGCGACCGCTGAGGTAGAGGAGGGTGTTTTATTAAAGCCAGCGGTCGTCGAGGTGAATAAAGACAAAGCAGTAGTGGGTACAATTAAAATTGAAGAGACGACGGAGGTAGCCCGGGAATTGCAGGGAGAAATGGAATATGTACAAAGTCCCTGCTCAAATCATGATATGCTCACTAACCAAATAAAGAGTTTGCAGGTGCGCGTGGAGAAGGGAATCCCCCAGGTGAGTCGTGCTGTATATTGTGCGGGTAGATTTTGCAGGAGGATGTTTAACGACAAGAGAATTGTCGCGCGATTGGGATCAAGGAATCACCCGGGCGTTGGTGAAGGGTCGCGTGTGGAAAAAAAGTGTGCGTCGGCGAGTGGGTGTGTTATAAAGTGTGGGAGTGAAACCGAGTGCGAGCGAGAATGCACGTCGGGGTGTACGGAGTGTACGTGCGAGGGTGAGAGTGACCCGGAGAGTGAGTTGGTGGTGGAGCGGGTGCGAGAATCCACGCTTGGAATGGTTGAGGGTGTGCGAGGAAGCACACCTGAGTTGGTGGTAGCGCGAGTGTGGGAGAGCCCATGTGAGCGCGTTAGTGGGTGGATGCAAGAGTGCACGCCCATGGTGAGTGGTACGGAGTACGTACCAAGGGAGAGTGCGCAAGACGGTGCGCGAGGTGTGTTAAGGGAGTGTGCGAACAGCGAGTGTGCGCGAGAGGTGTGGTGTGTAACAGGGAGTACGTTGGTGGAATGTACGGACGGCGTTGGAACGCCGGGTTTGGTGAGGGTGAAAGGGGTAGCGTATGCGTGTGAGCATGCAGGTGAAGCATCGACGGTAACCGGGTTAGCGGTTAGGGCGACGGATAGCCGATGCGAGCACTCGGGGCGCGGTGTGCTTTGTTGGGTGCGAGGCCCGGCGCGGATCGATGCTGCGTCGCTTCTCTTCGAAGCATCGTTGCCGATTCGGGCTTGGCCCCGCCCTGCACGGTCGAGTCCGGGCCTTGGCGGGCGAGGCGACCGGTACGGTTCAAGGGCGAGTGGGAGGAAGCGGAACGGTGCCCCCTCGCGGGGACGGGGTTCTGACCGGGGGAGATTGAGTCATCGGGCCCGGGACCGCAAGGTGCCGCGCCGAGATAGTGCGTGGAATCTCGGCCCGACCAAACCACCTCCCTTGAACCGAAAGCCGGACGGATTCAACCTGCAGGCGACCAAACCACCCGAATTCATTGCTCGGCTTTACGAAGCCGAGTTTAATGATGTCATGACGCACCGAGGCTAGGATATAGCGGACTGTGATGATGGTGATAGTGATAGTGATTTGATACGAAATTTAAAATAGTGAGTAGAATTGGCAGTAATTGGAAAATTTTTGATTTGTGGAAATTGGACGAGCAAAATTTATAGTAAGAGATGCCCCATGTGATGGGATGGCCAATCCACCATCCCTCACAGCGGGGGGCAAAGGAGCACTAGCTTATGGGGTGTATGGCAGTGAAAACTAGCCCGGGAGGGTTAGCATATAATGATAGGGCCCTAGAGATTGATATTAGGTAACGTTGAGGTTAGTTAGTGAATGACACCTGTAGTGGGGACGCAGGTAGTTTAGAGTGGATGATAATGCCGTGGGAGCGCAATAGTTTAAAGGGACGACTGGGAAGCGCAAGTTTCAGAGGGGAGTAGTTAGATGAGATGATGCCATGTGTTTGAGGATTGGAAGTGTATGGTGAACAGGTGTGATTGAACAGGTGTGATTGCACAGGTGTGCAACTGAACAGGTGTGTGGAGCAGTGTATGAGGGAGTAGTGGTGATTGCGTGTGGTGTTGACCAAATGGTCCAGGAAGGAAGGAGGGTGCAGGTGGCACCAGGTGTGAGTGCACAGGTGCGCACCAACAGGTGTATGGATTACATGGAGTGTGGAGTATATGGAGTATTGGAATGGATGGTCGTGGAGTGAGTATGGTGGAAACTATGGAGTGGAGTGGATGGTGCGAAGGTGTGAGTGGGGGAAGAGTGGACCCCCATCACGGATACCCGGGGCGGGTAGTGTAAGTGTTAGGTAGGGGGAAAAGGTAAATTGTGGTTGGATATTGGCATCTGTGGTGCGGGTGAGAGAATGGTATTTGGATGGGTGCATTAGTGTTGTGGAAATGGCTGGGCGTGTAGCCTGTTAGTGTGTGTAGTTGGTTTGGGCACTCCACCACTGTGAGGATGTCGGCCAGGTGAGGCCGCAGGTGGGCTCTGGGAGCCGGTAGAGTTGTTGTGGATGGGGCCCGAGGATCCGGAGGACGGACCCGGGTAGCCCAGTGCCAGAGGGCACCGAGGGGTGACAGAGCCAGGAGGGGCCTTCCCCAGTTAGATAGGTTAGGGTGAGGAGCTAGGTAAGCTCGGGTGGCAACTACAGTGGTGGAGGTGTGCAGGTGGGTAGACCTGCTGGGAGAGCTACACGTCTCAGCCCGGAAATTGTGCAAGGGCACAGGGAGTTGCATCGGGGGAGTGAGACCCCAAATTTAGGAGGCACCACAGTTTGGTCAATGGGAATTGGTTTTTAGAACCCATAGTGTAAGTTGGCCAATGGATTGGCAGGGAAAGACCCCGGGTAGAGTAAAGAGTGTTAGTCATTTAGAGGATAGTTAGGATTGAAGTCTCCTCGCACCATCTACATGCACTCACCTGAGATGACGTACCTCCACACCATGCCAGGTTGTTTTGATTATTTTTTTTATGTGCAAATGTTTTGGATTGTGAGACGCATCATGACGTGGGTGTGACATTGTGCTTGATGTTCCATCTCTTCCTCCTTATGAGGATGGATGATGAATTGGGTGATGGCAAATTTTGGCTAGAGGGATTGTGGTGACGAATTTGGTGTAGGGGAAATATGGGGAAGACGTGACAGTAGTGACGAATTTGTAAATGTGTAGATTTTGTAAATATGGGGTAAGGGCAAGGGTAGTGTAGGTGACAGGGGGGTGACGTACGGTAGGGACGAGCTTTCTCACTTCGCCCTCCGTACGCATTTCGCCTTGCATTGCCTTATTGATGTGTACCCTTGTGACCTTACCCCTCGCTCATCTGTCTCTCCCCCCTTTTGTCTCCCACATGACCTGTGCGCCATTGGGCGCCGAGGGGAGCGTGCGTGAGTCCACCATTGTGCGTCCGGAACTCCCAGAACCAGCTGTCTGCATCGATGCACCACATTATGGACCACATGTCTGTGGCCGAGCACCACTTATGGACCCCATGGGTTGGGGCATGGCCCCTCTGCTGGAACCGGCCATGAGGGCCCGAAATCTTGCTGGCGGACCTGGGCCACAGGGCACCGATGCCCCACAGGTGAACCACACTAGTCGGCCCCTGTGGGCCATAAATAAATAAAAATGGACACGTTGGGTGCAAGTTTTAATACAAATAGGCCGCCAGCAAAGAAAAGACAACATCTGGAAGAACAAATAATAATAGCCAGCAGAGGGAGCCGAAGAGCAAGAGACCACCTGCAAGGTTAGGGGTTGTTGATTTATTTTTATTCATGAACAATGGTGACTGCACCGATTGGTGCTTGAGGGTGTGTTGGTGCGTTTTGGGTGCTTTCATGGTGCATTGATGCAGAGCAGACTGTCTCCCCCCCAGAAAGAACAATCACAGGTCCTGGGTTGCGTTTTGTAAATAAAGTAGCGTCACTGTAAATAATGCTCCCCACCGTCAATGTATAGTTTGAAGACCATTCCGCAATTCGGTTAGCTGTGGGCGTGAGTCTGTTAGGCAGGGTGCAATGGAGCAGCGGGACACATCTATCTATGTTTTAAAACTGTCGCACTCAGGGTCAGGTTAAAAGTAGAGGGAACTACACCTACGTGTCACACTAAATAAAGTTATAGGCCCGGTACGTGCCTAAGAGGAGGAGGGTGCAGTGTTGCGGATATGAGGATTGCATTTTTTTCATTGTGTGTATTGTAGTGGTAAATTGTTGTGTAACCTTGGTTGGATATGGCCCCTCCTGCCTCCAGAGTTGTGTAAAGGTAAAAAGGGCGTCTCGGTAGTTATTCCATGAAACACCACATTGCAGGACCCGATAAAACCCTTGTTCAGTAGCTTATATCTTATTATGTGTTTTAGAGTAAGGCCTTGTCTTCCATTAGAATGACACTCCATTGCACCGAATCAATTAAGAATAGCTCTCCTTCAATCATTCCATTTCCCAGCCAAACTCTCCATCTGTGGGTAAAGCAGTTCACAAGCGTGGGATGCACGCCCTCTCATTTCGCTGCTATAGTGAATATGTGCTCCATGCTCTGTTTGAACAGGAGGGGCGGGGTCGCCCGGGAGAGGCAAGCCCAGGGCGCGCCACGAAGGGCGGGGCTGTTCAGGCCCATGCCCAAATAAGGAAACAAGCCCGTGGCTCGCCACGAGGGGCGTGCCATCGGCGCCATGCCCAAATAAGGAGACAAGCCCGTGGGATTACCATACAAGGTCACGAAACAGAGCACGGGGGTGGGGGGGGGGGGGGGAGGGCGGTACCGAAACCGAGGAGGGCGTGTCAGACCCGCGCTGAAGGTTTGGGGAGAAGGGTGCGACGATCGCAGGGACAAGCTACACGAGAGATACGGCAGATGAGTCCAGGTGCGTAAGAGGGTCGGCAGTCCACCGGGAGAGAGTTCAGAGTTGCACCGGAGCTGCGTGGAAAGGTACACGACAAAGAAAGGGTCCAAGAGAAAGCAGAGGAACTTTTACGAACGAGTTGCAAAGAGATACGGCAGATGAGTCCAGCCCCGTTTCAACCAGCCGCGTGAAGCCCTGACGGGGCAGTGAGTGACCCTGCCGGCGTGCGCTGTAAAGCCGAATACCAGGAGCTGCCGGCGTGCGCTGTAAAGCGGATTACAAGGAGCTGCCGGCTCCCCGCTTCCCGCCCGGAGTGGACCTGCTCGCTGTGCCCTGTGATCCCACCTGCTCATCCTTTCCAGCCATTCCTGCCTGCAAGTTCCCCATTTGCGTACGTGAGTTTGTTTTGTTCGTGCTGTCCTGGGTAGTAACTAAGTCTGTATAAGCTAGTAATTTTCACTGTGTCACCTGCGTTTTCATGTCCGCTGTAAATACCCGTGACTGCTCTTTTTGCTTATGTGTGTAAATAATAATAAACCCCGTTACTCTTCTGTACGTCTTCTTCTTCCTCTTTGCATTCGTCGTCTTAGTCTTTTCCCGATTGAATAGCGGTGGCGCGATACGGCCAACGTTTGAGTGAATCGGGTTCAGTCGGGGAACAACTGTTCGGTCGCGGAGCCTTCGCTCGGCAAACAACATCCTTATCCGCGTACCGTAACAATATATATATATATATACAGTGCATTCAGAAAGTATTCAGACCCTTTCACTTTTTTCACATTTTGTTATGTTGCAGCCTTATGCTGCAATCGTTTATATATTTTTTTTTCCCTCATCAATCTACACTCAATACCCCATAATGACAAAGAGAAAACAGGATTTTAGAATGTTTTGCAAATTTATGAAAAGGAAAAAACTGAAATATCACATCAACATAAGTATTCAGACCCTTTGCTATGATACTTGAAATTTAGCTCAGGTACCTCCCATTTCTCTTGGTTATCTTTGAGATGTTTCTGCACCTTGATTGGAGTCCACCTGTGGTAAATTCAATTGATTGGACATGATTTGGAAAGGCACACACCTGTCTATACAAGGTCTCATAGCTGACAATGCATATCAGAGCAAAAACCAAGGCATGAGGTCGAAGGAACTGCCTGCAGAGCTCAGAGACAGGATTGTGTCGAGGCACAGATCTGGGGAAGCCTACAAAAAAATTTCTGCTGCATCGAAGGTTCCCAAGAGCACAGTGGCCTCCATAATTCTTAAATGGAAGAAGTTTGGAACAACCAGGACTCTTCCTCGAGCTGGCCGCCTGGCCAAACTGAGCAATTGGGAGAGAAGGGCCTTGGTAAGAAAGGTGGCCAAGACCCCGATGGTCACTCTGGCTGAGCTCCAGAGATCCTGTGTGGAGATGGGAGAAACTTCCAGAAGGACAACCATCACTGCAACACTCCACCGATCTGGGCTTTATGGGAGAGTGGCCAGACAGAAGCCTCTCCTCAGTGAAAGACACATGAAAGCCCACAGAATCTTGTTTCTCACAGTCAGTCCTTTAGGTGCTTTTTTGCAAACTCCAAGCAGGCTTTCATGTTGTCAGCATTGTCAGCTGTGAGACCTTGTATGGACATGTGTGTGCCTTTGCAAATCATGTCCAATCAATTGAATTTACCACAGGTGTACTCCAATCAAGGTGTATAAACATCTCAAAGATCATCATGAGAAAGGGGAGGCACCTGAGCTAAATTTCAAGTGTCATAGCAAAGGGTATGAATACTTATGTCAATGTGATATTTCAGTTTTTTCCTTTTCATAAATTTGCAAAACATTCTAAAATCCTGTTTTCTCTTTGTCATTATGGGGTATTGAGTGGAGATTGATGAGGGAAAAAATGAATTTAAACGATTTCAGCATGAGGCTGGAACATAACAAAATGTGAAAAAAGTTAAGGGGTCTGAATACTTTCTGAATGCACTGTATATATATATTATGTATGTGTGTGGGTGTGTATATGGTCGTACAAGTTGCTGTTGTTGGCTGCTATCTCCACAGGTCGTGGGTTTCAGGAGGTGGAACGGAGACGTACCAGGTCTCAAATGTGAGTCTAACAAGCGTTACGCCTCGGTCCCCCGTCGTTGAAGTGATGTGAGTTGCCAAAGTGCAAGATGCAAGGCGGCCATCTTGGATTTTGACGTGGCGAACCAATTTTCAATAGCGTTCTTCCTTATGCCCGGTGTGTACCCCGGTTTAGAATAGGTACACCTTTTCCCTGTGCATCGAAGAGGCAACTAAGGGTTGGCGTCAGGAAGGGCATCCGGCCATAAAAACATTGCCTCAAAAAGGGAACCATGATTGTCATGGGGCCCGCAAGGCTAACCCCCACTCTAGTGGGGAAAATGGCCTAAAAACGATCATTCATATTCATTCATTCTTATGCCTGGATATACCCACACACCAGATTAGAAGTTGGTACTTCGCTTATTTTTCAAGATATTTCGCTCAGAAGGTTCAGACATATATATGGTGGCGGCCATCTTGGATTTTGACGTGGCGACCCAATTTTCAATAGCGTTCTTCCTTATGCGTAGATACACCCACACACCAGATTAGAAGTTAGTAGTTCGTTTATTTTTCAAGATATTTCGCTCACAAGGTTCAGACATGTATATGGTGGCGGCCATCTTGGATTTTGACGTGGCGACCCACTTTTCAATGGCGTTCTTCCTTATGCCTAGATACACCCATACACCAGATTAGAAGTTGGTACTTCGCTTATTTTTCAGGATATTCCGCTCACAAGGTTCAGACATACATGTCGTCAGACATACATGGCGGCGGCCATCTTGGATTTTGACGTGGGTTGCACCCACACACCAAATTAGAATTCGGTCCTTCGCTTACGCATGCACGCATGGACGCACGCACGCACGTTCGCATGGGAAAACCATAGTCCCCCTTTCGCTTCGCGGTGCGACGGGGGACAATAAAACTTACCATGTGTACGTTTTGTAAAGAAGATGTGTGTGTGTGTGTGTGTGTGTGTGTGTGTGTGTGTGTGTGTGTGTGTGTGTGTGTGTGTGTGTGTTTCAAGATGTGTGTGTGTGTCAAGGAGATGTGTGCGTTAGCACGCGTTTCAAGGAGGGGTATGTGTGTGTGTGCGTGTGTGTGTGTCTGTGTCTGTGTCTGTGTCTGTGTCTGTGTGTGTGTGTAGGATATGTGTGGTTGAAGGAGATGTGTGTGTGTGTGTGTGTGTGTGTGTGTGTGTGTGTGTGTGTGTGTGTGTGTGTGTATGTGCGTGCGTGCATGGAGATATGTATGTGTGTGTGTGTGTGGAGATGTGCGTGCGTGAAGGAGATGTGTGTGTGTGTGTGTGTGTGTGTGTGTGTGTGTGTGTGTGAAGGAGGTGTGTGTGTGTGTGTGTGTGTGTGTGTGTGCGTGCGTGAAGGAGGTGTGTGTGTGTGTGTGTGTGTGTGTGTGTGTGTGTGTGTGTGTGTGTGTGTGTGCGTGCGAGATCTCCACTGACGCGCCTTTTTCCATCTCGGTGACGTGAGTGTCTTCCACTGGGAGCTCTGTGCTTTCGTTTCCGGGTCATACAGATAAACCAAGGACTCTTATCCTCCTACCAGCTGGGGTAAGAATGTTAGATCCGAAACGCATCGATCAAACAAGTTGGATGAAATGAAGACACTATTTTCTTTTTGGTCATCTGTGAGGATGCGAGGAATGAACTTTGGGCGGACACATCTCATGTTCAAATCGTCTGTCAATAAGGCCTGAACATAACCAAATGAAAGACTAGTCTCTTCCATGATTCATCGAATGGTTAGGGTTAGGGTTAGGGTTGTTAGGGTTAGTTTAGACCGTGGGCAAAACAGGCAAAATGTGTCTATTTTTTGACTTTTATGACCCACCTCTGGTATCTAGATGAAATTTTGCATATAATGTATTTAGTTTAACAATCACTCAAATAATTCATAACTAGTCAGTGCAAAAAGTTGCACATTAACTAGTTATGCTAATTAGCAAAAACTATAGCGCCATCTTGTGTCCATTATTGTCCAGCTGTGTATAACTGAATGGGAATTCTAAATATAAAGTATGTAGTCTATGTCGAGATGGGGAAACTGTCCATGAGTGCAGATGAATGAGGTCCTACACACACACACACACACACACACACACACACACACACACACACACACACACACACACACACACACACCACGCACGCACATCTCCACACACACACACATATCTCCTTCACGCACGCACATCT